>NW_010542673.1:248316-276601 GCF_000687285.1 Phaethon lepturus
CCAAGTGCCGGGTCCTGCACGTGGGACACCACAACCCCAGGCAACGCTACAGGCTTGGGGAGGAGTGGCTGGAGAGTTGCCTGGCAGAAAAGGGCCTGGAGGTGCTGGTCAACAGCTGGCTGAATATGAGCTGGCAGTGTGCCCAGGTGGCCAAGAAGGCCAACAGCATCCTGGCCTGTATCAGAAATAGTGTGGCCAGCAGGAGTAGGGAAGTGATCATGCCCCCATTCTTGGTCCTGGTGAGGCTGTACCTCGAATACTGTGTTCAGTTTTGGGCCCCTCACTACAAGAAAGACGTTATGTTGCTGGAGCATGTCCAGAGAAGGGCAATGAAGCTGGTAAGGGATCTGGAGCACAAGTCTTATGGGGAGCGTCTGAGGGAACTGGGGTTGTTTAGTCTGGAGAAGAGAAGGCTGAGGGGAGACCTTCTCGCGCTCTACAACTACCTGAAAGGGGGTTGTGGTGAGGTGGGTGTTGGACTCTTCTCCGAAGTAACTGTGATGGAACAAGAGGAAATGGTCTCAAGTTGCACCAGGGGAGGTTTAGACTGGATATTAGGAAAAATTTCTTTACTGAGAGAGTGGTCAAGCACTGGAACAGGCTGCCCAGGGAGGTGGTGGAGTCACCATCTCTGGAAGTGTTCAAAAAACTTGTGGATGTGGCAATTCAGGACATGGTTTAGTGGGCATGGTGGTGTTGGGTTGATGGTTGGGCTTGATGATCTTAAAGATCTTTTCCAACCTTAATTATTCTGTGATTCTGTGACTATGCTGTAATATTATGTTATTACTTTCCATTCTTTCCCATTACTGGCTGTTACTGCAAGTTTGAAAATGCCATTCATTAGTAAATTATAACAAAAGCAGTGAAATACAGGCATAAGGACTAACAACGTTAAATAGTAACTGTCAGCAAAATAAAGAAATAATCCAAGAAACCAAAAAGATATGAAAGAGAAGTGGATTTTTTTTTCCGATAACATAGACCAAAGACTGCCATTTTAAGTCATGGACTTATTTAGACTCACATGTTCATCCTAACTGTCCCAGTTGCCCCACAACATCGAGACCTGGTTCCCACTACAGTTTTCATCACTTCACATATTTCAGTACAGACCCTCAAAGATATTAAAGCAACTAATTCCTGAAGAGGTCAGAGACAGCAAGGAGAACCCAAGCCAACCATGCTCATGTAGGCCAAGAAGAAATGGAAATGAACATTGCTAAGGTGAGACAAAAATGAATGGGCAGATGTAGCAGGAACAAGGTATGAGGAGGAATCCAACCCTCTCTAGGGGTTCTGGCTTGGTCTGGAGTAAAATGTGTCTCAAACTTAGAATTTAATATTGAGTTTTCTTAATTTCTGAAAATTCTGGAAGAGGTTATGCTGCCCTGAGTATCAGACCTTCGACTCTCTTAGCAGCTGTTTATGCTAAGCAGGGGGAAAATCAAGACAGTTCCCCACTTTTCTCCCTACTCCTCCAAAGTCAGTCTGTCACTTGATCAGTCCTTGGCTCAGCTAATTTGATTAGGTACAGGCATAATGTATTATTTAGGAAAAAATGTCATAGTCCACAGAAAGTCCACAACATCATTTAACTGTTATCTAAAACAGACGAAAATCACACAGGAAATTATTCTGGAAAGAAAAATATGTGTGATAGGCTATGCTGTAACTAGCCTTAACTCAGGTTAAATACAGAGATGCTCTTTTGGGAACTGCCCTCTTGTTCCTGGAATATCTCTGCAAGCGTAGAGAGATATAATTTTACAACATCTTTCCAATAGCTCTATTTATATTAAAAAAAAACTTAGGAAGAGTCATAGGCAAACTTCACAGTCCCAGTGATTAAGATATTAAGAAAACAATATTTAAAAAATTACAGCTATCTCTACCAAAGAAAAAAAAAATAAAGCAAAATTTCCTCTTGGTTTTGTTTTGTTTTGTTTTGTTTTGTTTTTTAAAAAAATCCACTATTTTTACATTTCTTTTTGTCCTGTCTCACACAGAGTATTCAAGTTAGGATATGTTACTGTATAGAAGATGAAAAAAAAACAAAGCAGGGTGGTGACTTGTGAATAAGATAGCCATGATTGTGTTAACAATATTTCCCAGTCATCTCTGTGGCTGACAGAACTGAAAAGATGGAAAACAGGGTTGAAAACATGAGCCACAGAAGGATATCAAGATTCCTCACAGAAGTCCACAGATATGGGGACTAGGTGTTCCCTTTGCCTAAGTTTTGATTTGTAGTGAGCACATGTTAAACCATTTAGCATATCTACATTAAAATGATGAAAGAGAAAAGTAGGAACAGGAATAGAAAAGCTAAGAAATGCTAACATATGTTTTCACCTTTGAAATGCAGCCAGTGTTTTTCCCTAGTGTAACAGGAAGAGCTGTTCTTTAAATGGGCATAACAATACAGATTTAAAACTTTATCTTGAGCCCACCTCTGAAAATTTCTGGAGAAACTGAAGTGTTTGGTCTTAAAACTTTGTCAGATTAGAAGGGTTTGCTGCATTACATAAACGCAGCATCACTGCTCTGTGAGAAAAGTCTGAAAATGGCTCACACAGGAACAGAGCAACTGGGGGATACAGTTTCATATTAAGCCCTCACAAAGGGTCTATGAAATTACCCTAGATTGGGGGTAAAGCAGACTGGTGATTATAGTGATTCTCTCAAAAGATAAAATGGGATGCAGGTAAAAATCATTATACAGCTCTAAGAACACATTTCTTAGCCAGAATTAGGGTAATACAAGCAAATGCTGTATTATATGACTTAACATTCTCTGAGAGTACATAAAAAGATATTGTTGTGTCTACTCTTTAAATTAGAAAACTGGAAAAAGTAAGTGAAATATTCTTTCCTGTACTGAGACCACCTTTGAAAATAAAAGTGCATACCTAAATGGATCTTATTGGAAAATGTCCTCACACGCCCAAAAACATTTGAGAGATCATGGTTGCATTTTCCTGTTCTTCATTAGGAGAGAAGTGGAATTTAATTTTTTAAAAGTATAAATAAGATGCACAGACATATATTTACCAGAATATCTATAACACAATGTCTGGAGCTTTTACAAGAGGATACAGAGATATCAATTCAACACTCCCCCACTTGACTGGTTTAAAGCAAAGATGTCCCCTACATAGAATCATAGGATGAATCATAGAATCTCAGAATGGTTTCGGTTGGAAGGGACCTTTATAACTCATTTAGTCCAACACTCCTGTCATGGGCAGGGACATCTTCTACTAGATCAGGTTGCTCAAAGCCCTGTCCAACCTGACCTTGGACAATTCCAAGGATGGGGCATCCACCGTTTCTCTGGGAATTCTTTTCCAGTGTCTCAGTATCCATTATAGTAAAGAACTTCTTCATTATATCTAACCTAAATCTACCCTCTTTTCATTTGAAACTGTTACCCTTTGTCCTATCACTATAGGCCCTTGTAAAAATTCTCTCACCATCTTTCCTATAAAACCCCTTTAAGTATTAAAAGGTCACAATAAGGAAGTCTTCTCCAGATTAAACCACCCCAGTGTGGGTGCCTTAAATGACTGTTTTTTCTGAGGTGGGCCAACTTTTTCTTACTCCTTTTGGTGCTTTCTGAATCTGTGCTCTCCCTCACCCCAATTCCCCCAAGGAAAATTCATTGAAATCATGTTATTCCTATTTTTTGTACAGACAACACTGCCATCCACTCACTAGCTCTATTCTTTGCTACACTGCCTGCATAGAACTGAAATCAGATTTATTTCCTTCTTTACTTAAAAACTATAAATCTGTACTCATATTTAGGCTGAATAAGGTTCTGAACTTTCATAAAGGATGCCTAGCATTTAAAGGTATGTAGCCTCAGCTAGCTCTGAAACATATTATATTAAGATTTATTTGGTAGCACCTGTGAAAAGCATAGGTATGATTGAAGACTTCATAAGTAGGCAATGAATAATAATAATGGATCAATAGAAGTTCAAAGAGCCTCAACTAGAGCATGGAAGGTGCAAGGAGCTTATTCTGATGACCTGAATCCTCAAAGTTAGTGGACTAAGAGGTAACAATAGTCTTTTGGCCTGCAGAATGAATATATATACTGTGCAGCTCCACAAGATATAACAGCTATGATATCATGTTGATGATACTTTTATGAAGGTGCTTTTTAGATACTGTTTCATTTTCAAGGGCTGGGAAGCCACAGTTAGTATGTTGCTTATCTAAAAGGTGACCTTGCTCCAACAGAAACAGCAAGACATAGAACTGCTACAAATGTAAAATATCCTTTGGTTAATTCTTTGTTTTTACAAATATTATATTCCTTCTCCACCTCATCAAAGGTTAAAATCTAGTGGAGGAAGGCTTACTAATGGCTGAGTGGCAGCAGCATTTGTAGTATATCAGTGATTTTTCCTAGACATATAAAAAATCTTGAATAGGGTGGAGGTTTCTGATGCCTCTCAATGTGTGAAAACCAAACAATTTTCTCCTTCATTCAAAGTATCTTGCTCCTGCATGCTCATGAGCAGTAACAGAGTTCAGTGAGACTTAATCTATTTGCTCACCAGTTTTCTGAAGCTCTTCCACTGCTTCCACTCTGACAAGTTCCCTTAACTCATCCCCGTTTGGATTACGTTTTGTGAATGCATTGTTCAGGCTTGTCCATTTGGGAGTAATATTTCAAGTTGTCCTCTAGGACTTGATCTTTTTACAAACATATGACTTCTTTGGCATAACAGAAATTTCTATGGGTATACTGATTTCATGGGAAGTAGAGAAAGTTGTCCTAGAAATCAGCCAGAACACAAGGAATTACTTCCCACATAAACAAAGAACAAGCACAACCTTGCCTCAGTGCTTTTTATCCTTCCCTAGCAGTGTGAATGTTTCAGGAAATCCCTTCCACAACAGAACATAGTCATGGACATGTTTCTTTGCATATGTGATAAGTGATTAATTCATATCCAAATGATATTACAATATTGCTGTGGGAAGGACAGCATTAAAAGTGGTGGAGAACAGCATCTAGCAAGCAATCAACACGTCCACTGTAAAACAAGAAGTGCTTTGTGTTTGCAAACCCTGTTGCTCTCTAGATAAGACTGTGTATTATGATCCAAATTTAGAAAAGCCTCTAAACAACCCCTGATTAACCCCTGATTAAGATGTATGTTCTGCTGTTTTCCTGTTTCAGCCCTTGTAACAGGAAATAGTTTATTAAAAAAAAAATCATACATTTAGAATGACTGATCCTGACTGTAGAGATCAAGGAAGGACCTTGAGCATAGTATTGTTACTAAAGATTTTTTTCTAGTGACTTTTGAAGAACATTACACTAGAGGTTACTTTTCAACTATTAAAATGGAATAATGACATCATTGGCATTAGACAGCTGTACTTTCATGTCATGTGAATTTTGTGCTACAGCAACCTTATCCATTGTATTACCCAACAGCTTCCTCTAAAACTTTCTGCTCTAAGAAGTCATGCGTTGAACAGATCACATGTCCATCATGTTGATTTTGTAGAATTTCTTCCTTGTAATACTGATCTATGACAATCAGTTAAACTCCTTTAAAATCATATTGAAGCTGAGACCATATCCACTTCCACCCGCTTGTCATATAGCTCTGTGGAGGGCTAAATATAACAACAGGTACCTTGACACAGGAGGCTGCACCTGTGGATAAGAGAGAGCCGTGCTTGCCTTCAGGCAGCTGTGCTCTCAAAGTCCTTGCCTACTGAGGTCTGATCTGAGCTGGCAGTCTCCCACAGTTTATCCATGCTTCCTATCCAGTCATTATCAGAAGTTGCAGATAGAAGTCACCTGTACTATTCTTAGATTAACAGTATCATATAGGTGTTCTGCTTCCTTAGTCAATTACATTTGTGAAACACATGTATAAGCCATTCAGTCACTGTCAGCCAGATGTCCGTGTTTTTCCAGGAGAAGTGTTTGCACACATAAAAGGACTGATTGTGCTTATTTTTCGCTGATGAAAAACAGGTAAGGTGGACTATCCCGACCACCTTGCTTTTCATACATCTACAGGAAGGTGAGAAATGAAGGAATGCACAGCTTTTCCCAGTGCAATACTGTTGCTGCTGCTACTCTGCTCCCTGTAAATAGGGCAGAAAAATCTGGGTTCACATCCCTCCCACTGGCACAAAGCTCAGAAATCATGTGCTTCTCTCTGACCCAATCCTCACTTACAACTGAGTTTACAGCCATTACCAACAGCTAGTAGGTTTGGTATTCTGGGTCAGGAAACTCTCAGAAATAGGTCACTTTAAAAAAAGTAATCTAAAACTTCTTGTTGAAAGTTTAACATCCTTTAGACACTTCCATAAACCCACAATCAAATTACTCCTTCACACATTTTTCACAAAGATGGTGCTATTACATCTGTCTTATAAAAACAAGACATTAATGAATTTGTACTCTCCTTTATTTTCTTATGTACATTTTTATATTTAATTAATGAAAAGTAAAGACCTGGCTATTATTTGGCAGGTTTCACCTTTCAACATTTCACATAAAGGTTGAAAACAAAAAAAATCTACATGTATAGTTCACTAATAGCCAGACCACTGAAAAGAGCTGGAAAGGAAGCAGTACTGAAACTAAAACACTGAAGTCTCACTTCTTCCATCTGCTTTTATGTGGGAAAATCTTTTACATTCTTCTGAAAGTTGATGTAACTAGATAGCTCACAGAAACAATTCATTCCTAGATGCAACAAGTCATCATTTAGGTTATTTATATCACACTAGATGAAAAATTCAGAGTCAATGAAACAAACAACAACAAAAAAATTATTCAAAAACATTTGTATGTTATTTATTTGTATCTGAACACATTTAACTTAAAAAGTCAGTTTGTGATGATAGAGAATGTATAGACTGCCACTGAAACGAAAATATGTGCTACTACATTTCACCATAAATTTCAAGAAAAAATGTTTTCATTCATATTAATTGTATACAATACTATAATATTTTTTTAAAAACATTATGTTTTTATATATAAAAATCTGAATACAAAGTCCAGCCTTTTTAAACTATTAATAGGAGACCAAGAGCAGTCACCTGTTTTTCTGTATTTCCGTTGTATTATGCTTATTTAAGCCTCACAAAAGTGGAACAACAAAATTCCACTGGTCTTAAACCTGTAGTCATGAGGGCAAATATAACAAATAAAACAAACAACTGCATACATACATAAATACATAGATAAGGAGAGGAATCCCTTTGGCTTAATCTGTAGGGAACTTTCTAAATCTGACATGTAAGACATAGACATCCCTATGTTTTGGGATCTTTACATCAGAAACTGAGCTGGAAAATCAAAGCTGTATTATTATTTATGCAGCAAGTATCCCAAATTAAAAAGGTCCGAGCAAGAAGAAACCAACCAAGAATAATTTGTTGTTTTCTCAAATAACTGATTTGCAAACCTCTCAGTCCCTGCACTGAAATAATGGAGGGTCCTCACTACCTCATGAAGATACAGTCAGTTTGTATACAATTCTTTAAAGCACTGATTTAGAAGGATTTATAGGCAGAGAAAGTAGCTTTGAGATCTAATCACTAAGGTAGAAAAACATAAGACTCCCTGGAAGCAGAGGCTTAAATTCTGGCAGGCTCACCTCATCCTTTCATCTTTCAGAGGCAGATTAAATTCTGTGTAGCTTAGCATATAGGGGTCCTCCACAGGACTTTTAAAAGATGAAGTCCTATCTCCTTTAAGTGTTGTTAAATATAAACATCTCTTCCCTCTCTCTCTTCCCCCTACCCCCTTAGAAATAAGTCCTAGCAACTTGAAATAATTTTTCTAAAGATATTTCTCTTTTCCAGGCAGCTCCCTACCTTCTTGTCTTGAAGGTTTTGAAGCTTTATTTCCTTGATTCTCTATTTTAGTATAAGTGATAGACACTCTCCTGTAGAATTGTTCTACTCCATGGGAAGCGTTAGCAGAAATCAGGGCCCAGAAAAATACAGGCATTTCTTCACACTTCCAGATTTGCTCTTTTAATTTATTTAAATTGTCAAAAGCTAATCAGACTCACTGAAACCACTGAAATAAAATTTAAAACTATCTTTAAAAAGGGGAAGAAACCTCAGTATCCCCCTAATTACTGACCTTCTCCAACAAATCCCTATGTGTACTGTGAAATGGTCTGAGCAAATTAATGACAGTGGCTACTACAGAGCTTGAGCTTAAATTTTTAGAGCTAAAACTGTTGACACATATTACAAGTAGTAATGATTGTACTTGTGTGCATGAGGGATCTAGTTTAAGCTTTTAGTGACATCTAATGTGTTACACAGCCCTATATATTTTTGGCAGCTACTTGGTACAGTTTGTCCCAAAGGTCTCTTCAGCAATTACGGATAACCAAAAAATTGCTAACAGAACCCCCATTAATGCAAAACATGTTGGCAAGAGAGAAAAAGGGATGTATGGATTGGCAGTCCTTAGGCTTCTGAGTTTTCCCCAATTAAAAAGAAGAGTAATAAAAAAATGAATTTGTCAGTACTTTAAATCTTTCTTAATCCTGACTGGGTTTTAGGAATATAATCCAAATAGTCCCAAAAAGACAGATGCGTAATGATAATGGATAATAATAATTAGTCAACCTTGTCTGCTATTTAGAGGAAAAGGAACCATGTGGAATGGATGCAGTGTGAAGAAAGCAGAAATACAGCTCATGGAAGAAGCACTGCTTTGGGCAAACAAAAGACCAGAAACTTAAGAGTCAACACCCTCTCCCCAAGAAGCACTAGGCAATACTTTGGCAATACCTAAAATGCAACTTATTTTCCATGGAAAGAGAAATAAAAAAATATAGTATATCACAGCCAATCTTCAACTTGATGATCCCCATATGAAAAAAAGATGACTGACATGGAACAACTGTTGTTTCTTTCCTCAGAGACCTTTAAGTATACCTAGTTTTTATTAACCATGCAGTGTCCGCTAATGTTTCAGAAGGGAAGATATACTTTTAAAAATTATTCTGAGTAACACAGCCTGAAGATCTGTCTCAGTACTTCTGAAGACAGACATTATATCCATTTAATACAAATGTCACTGATATTTAATACAAATTGTGTGTCAAAATGTTGCTTCTCAGTCAAGTCAAGCTGGTAAATACCAGCTGATGAGCAGCCCAATACATGTTTTTCAGCCCACGTGAGCCTCCAGCTGTTCAAAGCCCTTTGCACAATCACACCAGGGCTCCAATAATCTTAGATTAAGTGGTACAGGAGTGGTGCCTGGAGGTCACCTGAAAATCAGAAATCAGGCTGAGAAGCCCTCTCTTGCAAGCTGTGTTGCCTGCAGCTCTGTCACCTAGCGATTGCATAGGAAACTGTCAACAATTACAAGACTTCGAGACCCTGGTCATCAGAGACCACAGACATCACAGAGCAGTGGAAAAATCTATGAGGCAAATGCTAAAAAGTGAGCACAAAGACAAACTGAAACAAATCTTGAAAATGCTTGTGCGGGCTGCCAGTTACAAATAGAAGCAGAGGGCACTTTGGTTACTGAGTCCGAGTCCTTGTCACCATGCCACAGAAAGCTCTGCTCTCAGTTGTACAACTTCGCTATCGATCTTTCCCAAGCACTGCAATACTTTGTCTTGGGCATCCTTCGTGCCACTGTGTGACACTGCAGATTTGTTGTGCTGTTGCTGAAAATACTTTTCACTTCACTTTAAGACAAGCATCAAAGCCATAACAATCCTTTTAATTAATTAAATTAATCCTTTAATTAATTAATTTTTATAAAAGTTTGAAAGTGAAGAATCATAGTGAATCATTTTACACCTAATCATTCATAAATTCCATTCTTTAGTGTCAGTCTGTCAACATAGTCAACCTGTTAGTATAAATTAACATAAGGGATGGAATGTCTTCCACAGAAAAACATAGAGGCACACTATTAATTTCTTCTTTTCTACTAATCACTAACACAATTTTAATGAACTTGCCAGCAAAGTAATTACAGGTTGCAATGAATGTGATTCTAACTCTTCTCTCATGCAAACTGTACCCGTGCATACTGCAAGCCTAAGTTAGGACCTGCTTAATTTGTTCTGAAACAATGTGCTTCAGTCAAAGTCACCTGTTCAAAATCCTCACTGAACAGAGGTTTTAAATGCTGTGAACATTGAGGAATCTATTTTTGTCACATGCAAACAAATGTATTAAGTTAGATTTAAATCAATACAGGGGCCGACACTGAGAGTCGCTATACCTTAGGGAATCAGCCCTTGGCACCTTACTTGGTAGGATCAGCTGTGCAATGGTATCCCAAAATTATGCAGGCATTTTTCAGAAGATATGCACTGTCATGAAAGCATAAGATTTGTAATTCACCCAGCACCAGGCAAATCATCAGTGACCATCTTGCTAAAGGTGACTGTAGTGATACACTGTGCCCAGGAACAGAATATAAAGCTCAGTTTTATAATCAATGATTCTTCTATATTTAAAGTAGAAAAAAAGTTGAAAAATCCCAGAGAAAAAGTACAAATGTGGCTTCTATGTTTGGACCATTTCCTTTCCTCCTACATTCTCTGCTTCAAGGCAACATTGATTACTAACTGCAGCTGGACTGACACCTCCACTATGACATCTTTTATTATTTGTCTTATGATATTAGCCCTCAACACATCAGACACAGTTCATTCCCCAGAAATCTCATAGGCTAAATAAGAAAACAAAAGAGAAATGGCTAACATCTATATAAATGCAGTATGTTTTACATTACCTAAGTGTGTGAAAAACATTTTTATATGTTTCAGTAACTTAACACATCCTGAAGTATACCTGACTTTAGTAGTGCAATCTTTTATTTTCACTTGCTCACCACAGTGTTCAAAATAATGAGAGAGTATGATTTTGAGGGAATATTTCAAGACAGTGTTATAGCATCATGAGAGACAATATGAAAGGCACACATGTGACATGAGATTGTCGTTCAGAGCAATGTAACTAGAAAAACAGACCAGGCAAGGTGTTATCATATGTACAGAAGGTTGAAAAGATTGTGTAATGAAACTTTTGGACATTTTGGAATTAAAAGATTTTCCTTTCCACATTAACCATCTATTTGAAAGCTGATTTTACTTATAAATTACATTGAAACAACAGATTTGGTGGACTTGCAACTACGTCCTCCTATAACTTGTATCCTGAATAAAACACATGAATCTAGTACCTTGCTGTCATTCGGAGCATGGCTGGGTGGAAGCTGTGTGCTTATGAAGACAGAGCACATGATAAAGAGCACGACTAGTCAAATGGACAAATTTGCAAATTCAGAACAAAGCCTCATTTTAAGTCTTGCAGTTCCTTGTTAAAGGAAACTCCAGTTACCTCACAGGTTTAGCTATGCACGTCTATGACAACTATATATAGACATTTCAGCCAAATTCTAAAATTACATCACTATGATGATGACTAAAAGTTCCTTCTTAAGTCCTTGCACATGAAGGGTTGGTTACAAGGAGAACAGAACCATCACCTTGTGTACCATGGGTCTGGAGAGAAGCAGGTAATGTGAGGGGGACAGAGCTGCAGCAAGAGCTGAGGGAGGGGATGTAGGGACTGCTGCCCTCATACCCCAGCTCTCCAGTGTTTGCTACCAACCTGAATTTCTCCAAAGGCTTTTGTTTTTCATTATGATTAAGCAGTCAGCCCTGAAAGTAGGACCTGGACTACATCAGCATGTTGAGTTTTAGGTGGCAATATAAGTATACATTTACTTCCAGAAAGATGGACTTCCGCTGCACAACACTTTCAGATTTTTAATGAGGAACTTCTTATTCAGCCTACCAGAAACCATCCCAGCCAGATAGTTAAACACAATATGTGGTGATATATGCATATACATTTATTAAAATCATAAAATTATTCTCTATTAACGTTAAAGTTGGTGGAAAGGGATAGAAGACAAGAAAAGAAAAAAATGAATTAATCATGGTGTAATTTAATTGCATAATGAAAACTATTTTTGAATAAATTTCATAGAATATTTGGTTGGGAGGGACCTTTAAAGGTCATCTAGTCCAAGCCCCTGCAATGAGCAGGGTCATCTTCGACTAGATTAGGTGCCCAGAGCCCCGTCCTACCTGACCTGGAATGTTTCCAGGGACGGGGCATCCACCACCTCTCTGGGCAACCTGTGCCAGGGTTTTACAACTCCCATTGTGAAAAATTTCTTCCTTAAATCTAGTCTGAATCTACATTCTGTTAGTTTAAAACCATGACCCCTTGTCCTATCACAACAGGCCCTGCTGAAAAGTCTGTCCTCATCTTTCTGATAAGCCCCCTTTAAGCACTGGAGGCTGTTAGAAGGTCTCCCTGGAGTCTTCTTTTCTCCAGGTTGGACAACCCCAGCTCTCTTAGCCTTTATTCACAGGAGAGATGTTCCATCCCTCTGATCATTTTTGCGGCCCTCCTCTGGACCCTCTCCAACAGGTCCATGTCTTTCCTGTGCTGAGGGCTCCAGAGCTGGACACAGGACTCCAGCTGGGGTCTCACCAGAGTGGAGTAGAGGTGCAGAATCACCTCCCTTGACCTGCTGGCCACGCTGCTTTTGATGCAGCCCAGGCTACGGTTGGCTTTCTGGGCTGTGAGCGCACATTGCCGGCTCATGTCCAGCTTTTTATTCACCAGTACCCACAATTTGGAGAAAGTTAAAAACAGTACAGAAAAACTCAGATCAATCCCTACTTGCCACAATATAGTAAATTCAGTATTTCATTACAGAGTTTATTACTTCTATTATTTAATCACATGGAGACTGTTTATAGTAGGAACAAAAGCTAGTTTTAAAACACAGACAAATAATACTGGAGAAAAAAAGAAAGAACCTTATAAAGCAGAAAGAAAAAAGAAATGTTTCCTAAGGATATACAACGAAACCGTAAACTTATTAAAACCTTAATGAAAATCTTCAGTATGTTTTCGAAGAAGTAATTTCTTTAGACGTTCGTGACTAACTCTATTTACTTTTTTTCATAAAACTTTTAGGTTCTGAGTCAATAGAAAATATGTCTAAGCTTTGATATTTTGTACTACCTTTTTCTCCCTCAGGGTTTACTCAGTGTAACATGAAACTCTCAGGTCAGTGAAGTTTTTATTCAATCCAGTGCTATTTTAATTACTATTGCCTTTTGAATGTGCTTTTTTAAAAAAAAACAAACATTTTATAAATTAGGGGAAAAGTTGTGCATGGCTTCTTTCTTTCTTATATTTCAGTATTGTCAATATTTAGCTGCAAAGATTTATTTTCCCATGTCAAAATATTTTTAATCAATTTATATTTGTTTATATGAAATACAAAGCTTGTTTTAGACCTTAAATAAGAATTAATTTGAAGTTAGTGGCTGGTTTAAAGCTGACTCTAAAGTGGAAAAAAGCATTGCATGTGGCAGACTGGTCTGCTTTTATTATACAACCTCTTTCAGCTTCTGTAAGCTTACATGTGCTTAGACTATTTCTACAGAAACCCATATTGCAAAGCTGTCGATATTAGAGGAACTTGGCACTACAGATTTACTGCCCTCCATGCTGTTAAGAACAATAACCTGATTTAGGTCAGCCTGTATGGTCTCTTGCCATGGGGTGAAAAAGGAAGGTGGAATAAGTCACTCTTACAATTAGATAGTTCACTGAGGTTTTCCAATATTTTCCTAGTCACCCTCTCCTGGAAGTCATATTATCTTCATATGACTTAAAGTGGAATATCCTGTCAGGTTCCTATATGAAACTCAATAGGCATAAATTTATAGCAATAAAAGAAAGGAAACCATATGTACACCAGCAAATCACATGCACACACACGTACAAACATGTGTGACCTTAAATCTGTAGATACACAAAATACACACACATGCATGTATGCAGGTACGTATGTATGTACAGCATCTCCGCTCTGCCTCCAAGTTACATTTACAAAGTAGGGAGACTAATGGATTCTCATGTTTGTGTTGCAGCCCCTGCTCAACAGTTACCCCTGAAAATACCCTGGAAGAAGCAAGCTGCATAGTTTTGACAAGCAGACTGTAAAATATTCCAACAGAAGAAAGCCTCATGCTCTGTGGTTTTGATACAAAACTTCAGGCTGGTTGAGAGTCTCAGTTCCAGGATCAGTTTAAGTTGAACATGTGCAACACAGCAGTGGTAATCTTCTGTCATACACTGGCGCTCAGAGGGTTAGTTACCAGGAATAAAGCAGTAAGAAATGAAGGCAGGCACGCAAATAAAACTGTAGTGATCTACTGAACAGAAGGGCTTGGAACACAAAATGCAAAAGAATGACTTGTGCTATAATGACAATAATTTTAATTATATATATTTAATGAAAAATACACTATTAGAGAGAGAGTAAAATACTTCCAATTAATGGAAGTAAAGTAACGTTCAGACTTAAATGAAGTATTTTTCCCTTGATGGTTTTACTGTACTATTTTCTTTAGCTTAACGTAATTTAAATTATAAACAGAATGGTTTTGTAAGACCCCAGAGAAATGTATTTTATTTATAATGTATTGCCTTTGAAGTAGTTATGGAAATCATACTCTTCCTGAGGTCTGTATCCCACATACCACCTACTGCTGCAAACTAGTCTGTCCTCACAAGTTAACCATGATCAGTCTGGTGAAGTATGTGACAAGAAAAGCCAAGATTTTTTTTAAATGCCAAAGGAAATAGAAATTTGTAATTCCAAAAACTAATAGTCTCCTATCCTAAAAAAAGGTATTAAAAGATCTTTGCTGATAAAAGTTATGTTTTTTCAGAGGGACTGGAACTCAGCCATAATCACTCCACTTGAGTTTTTAAGGCATGTAATGACAGAAGAATTGTTTACACGATACCCTAGAGGGAGTTACAGCTGAGAGTAATTATATTTTGTACACTTAAATTTAAATATGTAAATATTTCCATCTTTCATTTAAATCAAAAATCCCTAAAATAATTAATTCTAGTATAAAAAATACACTTTCTTTCAGGATGCAAATTACAAATGACTAGTCTGTGTCACCTTTTTTCCTCCAAGTAATTAAAATAATCTATTTATTAAAAAATAAGCAAATACAAATGAATAAATTAAATCCCAGTCTAGGTGCTCTCCTCAACATCAATACCCACTGCACAGACTCAGTTAAATAACTAGAAACAAAGAGGCAATTGTCTCTAGAAAATTAATTTTTGCTATTAATCACCTTTTTAAAGCATAATAGTACCCTATCCTCATGGATGAACCCTTAACATGCTAGCCATAGATATAAAAAGGTTTAAGGTGTGATGCCTCTCCTAAAATAATGTCAAGCCAAGTCACTTCAAAGGGACTAAGCAAGTAAGCACTGTAAGATTGGGCTGATTGTGCAACTGCTTAAAGCATGAACTCATGACAGCCACAGTCACAAATTACATATGCTTTGCATTGGTTATTCTTTCTGTCAAAGCTACTCTTCTGCTCTAACCTACTACCAAAATCTATAAATAAATAAATAAATAGAGAAATAAATACAAATACAAGTTCTTATTAGCTTTGGATTAAGATCTTGAATCATTTTTCTAGGGATATTGTATAGGGGCAAATAATCCTGTGTCACTACTCTATAAAACAAATAGCTCTGGAGTTACACTTCTGTTTCAGTTAGTAGATTGTATCAATATAACGAAGTTTCAGGTGGATATTTAAATGCAGGGAAATATTTTAAATCATATTTATGAATATATGAAACAAATATGAATTAATTTTAAAACTTTTTTTTAATAATCAACAAGAATATACTGTTGTACAAACCTGCTAAGATATTTCCTCTGGCTCTTCTTAGATCAGACATTATCTAGTTCATACTTGAAAGTTATACATAATTGTGTTAGAATTTGTGCTTTGTATTAGGCAGCTGACGTGTACCACAACCTTTGCAGACATCTATGCTTTGCTTAAAGCTACTAAAGCACAAGCAGTACTTGTGTTAAATGACTTGTGCACATCATAGTGACCATTACCTGTGCATCTGAGGCAAAATTTTAAGATTCCGACAGCCCAAACAGCTGAGTTAATGCATCTTTTCTAAGCAAAATGATGCTGTTCCTCTTGACTAATGTAATGTGTTCAGATGAACTGACAAATTGTGTTTGATGAGCTGCACGTTTGTGAGTAGTAAAGTACATTATTTTATTACTTCTTTATACATATAATCCCTTAAGAGGTAGCATGACAGTGTATTGTAAATCTAAAGCAATCCATTAGATTTATTTGTATGAATGGCTTTGCTGTTGTTAAGTTAGTATCAGGGAAAAAAAAAAATCTGGCTTTCTGAAAACTTTGTTGTTATATTTCTTGTAGACAGGTTATACGGTTTACTGCTTTAACCCTCTATTTTTGCTCACTGTTTCCCCACGGTCACATCAGAGTCTAAGTGACAAATAATACATATTTATATAGGGGGAAAGATGTGGACTGCAACAAAAATTGCAGAAGTTAGTTATATGAATTCAGGTATTTTCTTTGTTACACTCCTTTTAGGCTAAAACTGAATACAGTTCAATTGCAGTTCCTTTGGGACAGTCTGAATTTTGGTACCAGTTAAAAAATTTCCTGCCAAGGAATAGTTGTGCCACTGATACTTGCAAAAAAGGCATTCTCCTCAGACTTGATATCCTCTCTAGCATAATAAATGTCTTTTGGGACTGCTTTCCTGTTGGGGAAAGATTTTGGATACTCAAAACAGGGAACATGAATCTCTTATCCAATCTAGAGCTAGCAACCCACTTATGAACTGTGACAATTTAAATTTAACTACTAAACTAGAAAATTTATGTGTTTTCAGTGTTTTATTCATAGAATATCTGTCATCTGAAAAAGAAAAACCAAAAAAACCCAAACCCACAACCTTTCACCTTACACAAATGAAAAATCATGTAAGTAAAGATGGAATATGGTCAACACAACATGAAAGGCAAAACCAGCTGTAACTGAAATGGCCAGCTGTGCAACAGTGTGCAAGGTACCATGACCTAATTTCATGATATGAAAACAGGGGTAAGCATCGTTTCAGGATTCATCTGAGAGACTTGTTACTATTGAAGCCATAAAGATTTAGCCAGTATGCTATGAAAATGCTTTCCTAGTAAGACTTGGTTAGAAGTTTTCTCCAGACAGAACTGAATGACTGAAATCTCAAGACACTAGAAAGAGTCACAATAAACTATCGGTGCCACAGTCCCTAAAGCAAGTAGGTGTGCAGAGCTGTTTTCTGTGTAAGGAGAGTGTCAGCATATGTAAATACAGGCCATCTAAACCACTGCTACATATCCATGTTTACTGTCTATTTCCACAGAATTAGAAATGCAAACTAAGGTGGAAGTTTTACAGAAATGTGTAAGGAATGTAAAAGAAACAACAACTCTAATGTAGACATAAACGCCAAGCCTGTCAATTAATGTAAATTATTTTAAATGCCACTGCAACTGAGACACAAAAAAAGCATAACATTCAAGGGAGAAAGCAGGCAAGTGGTAATGAATGCTGGAAATTTAATTAGAACAATTTAGTTCTTTGCCTCGATTTACTCTCGCAGAGGGAAATGACTTGTTGAAACTAAACCCAGCTAGCATATCAAAACCATAAGGGAAAACACACTGTTGAAGAAATTGAATTTAACTTGTTGGATTCTCACCTCTACTATAGCAAGACTGAATTATTCTGCAGGGAAGTCCTGGAGGTGGAATATATGCTACATTTTTTTATTTTATCTGAAACTCATAGAAAACTTGAAGGTTTGTGCAGAAACCCAAGATGATCAACAGGAATAACCTGAAGGCATCTTTCTCCTGATTACCAATACCATGAAACTGCTCTACTCTTCTTAAGACCTTCTGTTCAGCCTAGCTCTTACCCTAGCTGTGCAGTTGTAATAACAAGAAACACAAGATTTGCCAACTGTTTGATAATTTATTCAATTTCTCTGCTGGGTTTAGTGCCTAAACTGAAATTTGCACTATTGCAGATGCTATTGAAGTTAGCTAAGGTATGCCTACAGGAATGATAGGCATCACAGTGTTCCCAGCACCCACAACAACTTAAAATAGATGTGTCAAGGAGACCAAACACATTGTGACATATGACGATCTACAGTCGTATGTCTGTTGATGATAAAACACATTGCAAAGGCAGACAGCATTAACAAATGATTTTGTAGTCCATAAATTCCAAAAGACCCTGACTTCACAAAGTGAGCACTGTTGCCAAAAATCAGCTGTTTCCCAATGTGTTGAATACTTGGAAAGATACAATGTGAATATATATGTTTCTTTGAATTTTACCTACACGGTCCAGTGAGGAACATCAAAGTGACTAGTTGGATCAGGCACTGTGTAGTTCTGTGAACTCTTTTGGAAACAACACTGGTGGTGTGTCAGCATATAGGCTGTGAACAAAACAAGACAGAAGAAGAATTATTAAAATAGATTACAGAGACATGGGGAAGACACAGACATATAAGCCAAAAGGTCTCCTTTGGACCAAGAAAAGACAAATCTTAGAGACCTAGCTGAAAAAAAGAACAACTTAAGCATGCATGTAGCACACAGATCTGGAGCACTGGTAATAAGATGGTACTGACAAGCCTTTGGGCTGCTCATACCTGCCCCCAAACAGCTATGTATGATCACAGTATTTTGAGATGATTTTTCAAACCCAGTGACCAAATTGGAGTGAGGATAACAATTTCTCCAAGACAGCACAAAGAAGTATGCAGCTGAGTCAGCAAGGGAGCTTGGCTGGCTTGTGATGGAAATTGGCACCTCCAGGCACAGAGAGAGATGGGATGGTGAGCCCACCCAGTCCCGAGGAGCAGCTCCACACAGGGATAGAACTAAGAACTGCGCTTTCCTTTTCTTCCCCAAATTATGCAGTCCCTCAAGCTAACCAACTGAGAAAGCTGGCTTGGAATATTAATTTTCATGTAAAAAAGTGTAAAAAGCTAGAAAAATAAAACCCCTAATATATTCCATACATTATATTTTCATCTGCTTTTAATATACTGTTGTTTTTAAAAGTTGACATAACTACAGAGGAAGCAAAAATAACAATAATTAAAACTTAAACAACACACTTTCCTCTGCAAAAGTTGTAAATTCCTGACGCCAGAAGTGTAGGAGAAGGGTTAGCCACTGAATACTGTCTTCTAGTTCATTATATATAATTAGTGACAAGTGGAACCATGTGCCATTATGTATTGGGTCTGGCTGGGATGGAGTCAATTTTCCCCACAGCAGCCCTCCTAGCACTGAGCTTTGTATCGGTAGCTAGAACGGTGTTGATAACACACCAGTGATTTGGCCACAGCTGGGCAGTGCCCGCACAGCATCCAGGCTGCCTCTCCAACATGCCCCCCTCACCAGCAGGCTGAGGGTGGGCAAGATCCTGGGAGGGGACACAGCCAGGACCCAAACTGACCAAAGGGATAGTCCATATCATACGACATCAACTCAGCAATAAAAGCTAAGTGAAAGGAAAAGGAGTGGAGGGCATTCATTATTATGATGTTTGTCTTCTGGTGCAATGACTATGCATACTGAAGCCCTGCTTCCTGGGAAGCAGCTGAGCATTGCATGCTGATGAGAAGTAGAGAATAAATCTTTTGTTTTCCTTTGCTTCGACACGTGGACTGCTTTTTCTTTATTAAACTGCCTTTATTTTGACCCATATGGGTTTTTTTTCCATCTTATTTTCTCCTCTTCATCCTGCTGAGGAGAGGAGTGATAAAGTGGCTTGGTGGGCATCTGGCATCCAGCCAAGGTCAACCAATTACACATTATTATCCCATTGCAGCCTAAGTCTTCAAGACCCCTTTGAATAATTTAAATGCAGAAGAGTGATTCTGAATCAACAAATGCTCCATGTGTTTGCTCAGTGTCTCAGCCTTTACCAGCATGCCAAGGGATTTAACTCCCAGGTGTTATAGAAAGGAGGCAGCACACCAGAGAGAGAACACACTGGCCATGCTAGATGCTCAGTTTCCCAGAAAAAAAAAAACCCAAACCAAACCAACAACAACAAGGCTGAGAGTATTAACAAACAAGACTGAGACGATATTCCAGTTCATTTTCAGAGTGGAAGAAAATAGACATTTAGTACCCATGCACATTGCTGCACACCAACACAGCACTTGTAACACACCTCTAATATACCATTAATCATGACGATCTCTCCCTCCACTGGTAAAACACTCTCCTGGAAAAGAGCCATTCCCTCCACTAACCCTAGACAGCCAAGAGCGCAATGCGTTAGAGTGGAAGCAAATCTGAACACACCCTTAAACCAAATGAAGACAAGAAAGGCTGCATTTGCAAGAATGAGTGGAAAGGAAGCAGATCAGATGAAATACAGCCAGGAAAGAAGGAATATGCCTTATTTGTCTTACAAACACTGCTATACATTTCTTAACTGGAAGGAGCCTGGACCTGTCAGTGTGGCAAACCCTTTTGTAAGAGCAGGCTTTTGATATCCTCTCAGTCCAGATCGACATTTAGATGAGAGACAATCACTCCAAAGCCACTTCCTGAAGCATTACCCTTCTGAGGCATTTCTTTGCTGAGCCGCTACATCGCTACTCAAACGCTCTGTTCCTGCCCCTGCTCCCAGACGGACACTGCACAGGAAGAGCAGCACAAGGAAACACATCTGCAACCGAAGGTCACCGAGCAAAGAAAGCAAAACTCTCCGAAAGAGGCAAGGAGCAGCCAGGGAGCTCACGCACATCATTTAACTGCCTCCTGCCTGGAAAGGGCTTTCACTCTGTAAAGTGATGCAGAAACTCTGTAAGGACATTGTGGAGCCCTTGGTGGGAGAGCTCGATCTTTCAGCTCAGGAAGGATGATTCCAGACTTTTCAAAACAGCAGCTCTGGTTTCAGTACCTAACTCCAGTGATGCAGCAGTGAATCCGCACCACATCATAGTAATTCACTCATCTATTAAATCTACAATTTGCACAGCATGTACCAATTACTGTTTAACTGAGGTCCCTAAAGGTCCTTGGTGGAACTCTTACATACTGTGACCCATGAAACAAGAATGAGAATTACACTTAAAAAACATATAAAACCCTTAAAAAAATTGTTCAATGTTTTTTATACAGAAAGTATAAAGGATAAAAAGCATTTCTCACTCACACTATCAATGCAGAAAAATAATTTTTAAAAATCTGCTTTATGACCAAAGACAGTTTTAACTCACTTTTATGACTGCAAAACAATTGAAAAGGGAAGCCTCTTTTTAGTTAGTTGAGCCTCCTTTTAGTTGAGGAATTACAGCTTCCGACAACTAAAACTGGAATTTTAATAATGCTTAATAATTTCCCTCTTATCAAGTTATTATGTTTTTAGTTAGCAATAAACTAATTCATTATTAAATTAGCTTTTCAAGCTATTCTCAATAAAGAAATTTCTTTCCAGTAATTTTCTACTATATTTTAATTTTATGCTATTACTATCAAGAATCCAGTTTTACTCCCCTAACAATGCAGATTGCGACTCAGAGCTTTGGAATTCATTGCCCTGATTTACGATAACCCACAATTTCTCAAATAAGGTTGTACTGTTTGTATATTCAGCTACAAAACTAATAAATTTTACTCTTTATAAAAAGCAATCCAAACCAGTTGACAACTCAGCTTGTGCAGAACATCAAGATCCATTTGAAGCAAGCACGTCAAAGTTTTATCCCCATACATCTTTCCACCTTCGTTTAATTTGATTCTTTTAGAAAAGGGAGAAAGGCTGTTATTTGACACAAAGTATCTGGAGGTAGATGCTTATAGTTTATGTGAGGGTGGACCTGTAATAGATATCATAAAATATGATTGCTAACCCCTTAAATACCTTGGATAAAAACAGGGAATATGAAAACCTAATTGATTTGTATTTTACACCTGGCAAACAATGGTTTGAACCATTCTGTGCTGATATATTTCATTAGTCCTCCTTTATTCTTTCAGGGAGACTTGTCAAAAAAAACCAACCCAAAACCCAACAAACCCCCCAAAACCCCCATCCCAGTTCTCAGCATGAATCCTGCATCTATTTAAGCCAACATGAGCCACCTCCGACCTCAATTGCTATGTCTACACTAGAAAATTTAATTTTCAGGGTGCTTCCAGGCATCGGCACTCATCTGTGCTATTAAACTGTGAGACTGGTCCTAGCAGGATTTTAGCTTGGGCATGGTTTGGGAGGCAGCATGAACTGAGGAACCTGAGTTAGGCTCTGCACATGTGGGCACGCTACGGAGAAGAGGGGACTGAGATTTGTGGTATTACAAATACCACTGTAATCACATTTGTGACTACAATACCTTAAAGGATGCTGCTGCCTGGACAGGCAGGTGCTCTGTGTTCCAGCTGCAGAACTGAAGATCATATTCTGACTTGTATAATTCCTTTCAAATATTCATGAGAATCCCTATTTAAAACAAGAAGTGCACCTGTATGCCACCTTTAGCTTTTTATTTGTTTTTTATAAAAACTCACTTCAGATAAGAGTGTCGGAACAGCCTTTAAATAAGAGAACTACTTTGTGCAGAAAAACTCTGGATACAGCAATTTCTGCTTTGTTTACTTGATAAGATGAATGTGCACGCATTGACTCTGCACAGAGAAATTGAGTTCCTGTGCTTATACAGAGGTGTATTATGAAGTAGGTTTCTCACTATCAGAAATAAATTTCACAGACTGGTAAAACTTCATACATAATAAGATGGGTATTTCACCTGAGTGTTTATCAGAAGACAAAAGTGATCTCATGGGTCCTTTTGTTTTTAAAAATGAACATTGGGCATTTTTGTCTTGCTGTGAGGAAAAAAAAAGATCTCAAAAATTGGAGAGGCTTAGTTACATATTTGTGTTTTCTTGCCTAAATAATCTATTAAAAAAATAAATCAACAATACTACACATCACATTTATCATCCTCAAAAATGACTATAGATGTACCTACACAGATAAAAGACACTTTAATAGTTTTATGAATATAATCCTGATGACTTTACAAAATCATAAAAAAAGCATATTACAATATCAGCCCTTCAGCTTCTATTTCCAGTGGATTTTAAAAGGCAGAAAATCTTTTGATTCTCAAGCTTCAGGTATAAAAAAATGTGCAAGCTGGAAGAGGTGTCTCTTGTCTCTGCCTTGCACTTCTTTCACTGGATCTCATTAGAAAGAGGTTAGAATCATTCTGGACCAAGGCAAGATCAAAGCTGAGATTACAACTGCAATGTTTATACACTTCAAAACCACCTCCGCACTGATATAAGAGGAAAACTGTGCTACAGCTAGTTTAAAACAGAATACCTTGCTGGGAACAGTTTGTTGTTTTTATTGTTTATTTATTTTTACATTCTTAAAGTTTGTTTTTTACGTTAAGGAAAGAGTCCCTTTATAAAAAGAGATTTTTCTTGTACTGTTGACAAAAGGAATCAAGCCAGTTTCCAAGCACAGGCTGCCTACTGCCAACTCCCAGTCAGCACAGGTAAGATGTAGGTAAGAACTCTGAAAAGTTGAGGTACTACAGAAATGTACAGCTTTCTAATTAGTTATCTCAAAATTGAGCACTATCAATAAATAAAGTAAATAAGGGTCATGAATTCAGAAGAATATATGGGAGAGTCAAAAAACTGCATTGAAAAATAAATTTTTTTAGAGATCAAAACAAATAGGGTGAAACAAAATTGTTTACAATTTTATGTCAATGGACTAGAGAGACATTTTCAGAAATTTTCAGCATTTACTCAAAAATTTATATTGCAAATGTCATTGGCCTGAACTCATTGCTTGAAGTTTGGAGACTAGGCCTGTCAAATGGACTTTAAAAGAACCACAAGATTAATTTTAGCTCCATGTTTGTTATGGAAGTAGTCTGTAAATTGATGTGCTTGATGTGCTCAGAGACCTCACTGCAATCACTGGCTGCCAGTCCTTCACATGAAAAGCAAAATTACTGGATCATCTTCTTTCTAACCCTAGATCAATAAACACGTTAATATTGTATTTCACACTGAACTGCTTCAAAAGGCTATGTTAAAGAAGAACAGTTCTAGAATATCCTATAAATTAGGTGGAAGAAGGAGGCGCAGGCTCATTCTACCAACTTGGACTTGAAAGATAAATTGATATCTTCTGTCTGTTCTAAAGACAAGCTATAAAGATAAATTCTTCTATTATGCAAATGTCAATTAAGTCCCCACTAAACTGCATCACCTTCTGCATTTCTGAGGCAGAAATTCCGTAAGGCCAAAATAAAAGGACAAATTTCATGTCATCCAACAGTCCATTCAACTTGCTCAACTTTTATTTTTTGAGGATGACTGAAAACAGTAATTTTGTGCCCCTTTCATCCAGTTTAACTGAGATAAAAATTAATGATTAGCATCCTGAACTTAGACAATGTTCTCAGTAAAGAGATGTCAATTCATAGTACTGACTCAGCCAAACCTGAATAACTAGAAGTCTTCATTTTGTTTTGAAGTTCTGAAGTGTATGCCAAAACAAAATCTGGACACTTCAGGTCTCATACCTCAAAAATTGTTCAGTCTAGACATACCACATTTGTTTCACTCTAGAATAGTGACTTCAGCATTTTATTGGCAAAGTTGAGTGGCTATTTTGGAAACATTCAGTTGATCTGCTCAGCATAAAACTGTTCAACTCAGTTCGGTTCATGTACAAAGCATCTCATAAGTGCACTACAGTGTCTGAATATAACTAATAGCACAAGCAGTTAAGAAAATGGAAAACATCAGGAAAAAACAACTATTAGGAGAATATTTCAGTTTAGCTGCTCTTTATGGCTTATATTTTCCATGTATCTGATATATAGTCACAAAAGCTTTTTAGAATTTGAGAAGTGATTAGAATCTCTCTTAGATCTCTACCTGGACTTGTGCAAAGCATTTGACACTGTCCCACATGACATACTCATCTCTAAATTGGAGAGACACGGGTTTGACGGGTGGAGCACTCGCTGTATAATGTATTACCTGGATAGTGACACTCAGAAAGTTGCAGTCGATGGCTGGATGTCCAAGAGGAGACCAGTGACAAGTGCTGTTCCTCAGGGGCCAGTATTGGAACGTGCACTACTTAACATCTTTGTTGACGGCATGGACAGTGGGATTGAGTGCACCCTCAGCAAGTTTGCTGATGACACCAAGCTGTGTGGCGCAGTCAACACGCTGGAGGGAAGGGATGCCATCCAGAGGGACCTTGACAGGCTTGACAGGTGGGCTTGGCAAAGAAGTTCATCAAGGCCAAGTGCAGGGTCCTGCACATGGATCAGGCCAATCCCAAGCACAAATACAGGCTGGACAGAGAATGGATTGAGAACAGCCCTGTGGGGAAGGACTTGGGGTTGCTGTTGATGAGAAACTCAACATGACCTAGTTCAAGATGTCCCTGCTCTTTGCAGGGGGGTTGGACTAGATGACCTTTCAAGGTCTCTTCCAACCCAAAGATTCTATGATTCTATAACCCTGCAAGGTGCGTTTGCAGCCCAGAAGGCCAGCTGTATCCTGGTCTGCATGCAAAGAAGTGCAGCCAGCAGGTCGAGGGAGATGATTCTGCCCCTCTACGCCACTCTTGTGAGAATCCACCTGGAGTACTGCATCCAGGAGCCCCCAACATAAGAGGGACATGGACCTGTTGCTGCAAGGCCAGAGAAGGGCCACAAAGACGATCAGAGGGATGGAGAACCTTTCCTATGAAGAAAGGCTGAGTTGGGGTTGTTCAGTCTGGAGAAGAGAAGGCTCCAGGGAGACCTTACTGCAGCCTTCCAGTACCTGAAGGGTGCTGGAGATGGACTTTTTACAAGGGCATGTAGTGATTGGACAAGGGGTAATGGCTTTAAACTGAAAGAGGGTAAATTTAGATTAGCTCTAAGGAAGAAATTCTTCACTATGAGGGTGGTGAGGCACCGGAACAGGTTGCCCAGAGTTGTGGATGCCCCATCCCTGGAAGTGTTCAAGGCCAGGCTGGATGGGGCTTTGAGCAACCTGGTCTAGTGGAAGGTGTCCAATGGGGGTTGGAACTAGATGATCTTTAAGGTCTCTTACAACCCAAACCACTCTATGATCCTACAACTTTGATTCCTTCGGGTGCTTACTGATACCTGACTTCTAGTTTTTAAGAAAATGAAGACCAAAGTTTGTTAAACATCATGCATAAACTTACATGATACGACAAGATAATCATGGCTAAACAGACCATACCAGGAAACTCACTATTTGGTATACAGTTATCAGAATTAATAATTTAGGAAGCAGTCACACTTAACTTTAGGTATCTTTACAGTTATAGGCATCTACCCCTGATCTGCACAGACTCTGTGCAGTCAACACAGGAAAAGCTGCCACATCAAAGGATCATTCAACAGAGCTGATGTATTTTAGTTGTTGGCCCTAGGATGAGATGAAGTAGGCCTTAGGAGTATCTCATGCCTTCCATCTATTCCACAGCACATCTAAATCTGATGTGATGAATCCCATCCTGAGTGTCCACTTCTCATGATCATAAATCGGTATCTATAACTTTTTACAAATCCCTTTCATCCACTGTTTAGTATATAAATATTCTGATCCATCCTGCCATTTAGCGTGAGATTAGGCTCCATATATATATACATGGAAAAAAACCCCACATAACCCTTGTCACAGAACACAACTTTATCTTAAAAAAGTGTCCTGAGCAAACATACTGCTCCATTTCTTCCATACAGATTTTCACTATTAACAGTTAGTCAAAAGTTTTAAGATATTAATGACCACCTTACTGAGAGCCTTTTCTCTACCTATCACTGTAATTGAGAAAGGTACTTCCCCCTCCTGTGGTTTTCAGTGTCACTGATTGCTTGAAACAGGAAAAAAAAAAAGTATTAAAAAATCTCATGAAACATTGGAAACTGCAATATTTCAGGAAATATTTGTGTGTGACATGCACACATGATACATGTCTGGTATATTAAAACTGAGAGAGTGGGAAAGCATAAGTAAAGTTTTGAATTATCATATGAGGCAGCTGAATGCACTGTGAGTAATATGGTACTTTATCAGTTGCAAGCAGATGGACTTTCCTGAGAGGGGATGTTAAGTCTCTTAATGGAAATGTGCTGCCTGTTCACGGGAGTACCCAGGTAGGAAATGTCCCATAATTTGGTCTTTCCTAACTATGTCTGCTAGGCAATAGAGTAAAATCTCAGTAATCATTAATTTCTTTCTAAACTCCATTTTGTATAAAGTATACACAAAGTTATCCAACAGTTGTCTTAATGAAACTTCTGCTGAGGAACTATGGAGTTAATGACGATGTTTATAAGCACAGAGAAGATAAACTGTTGGCAAGAGGTGCAATAATCTCTCACACTCACCTACTAAAATACACTCTTTTACATCAAAAGGAAGTTAACAGTATGTATATGCAAAACTTAAACAACGCCCTAAATGAATCCAAACAGTGGCTGAAAAGCAGCTTTTATATTCAAGCATATAAAACTATGTCTCTGGGCAAAGAAAAAAGGTGGTGAAATATTAAATGTTCAATTCCTTCCACATCTAAGGGTTACAGACACAACAACAGCTGTAATTGCACCTACTGGAATTAAACCTCTTTATCCAAGAAGTTTCACTAAATCTATTTGTAGAGTTGAGGAAATAACTTTTTTTTTTCTTCTTTTAAATTAAAGAGTAATTTTAAATCCTTACAGCTCAGAAAGGAACAGACCATTGTAGAACTGCCACAGGATGAAGATGTGACCTGAGGCCAGGGCCACTCCGCCCATAAACCCACCAGCACTAGATCTGCTGGCCCCCACAGCCGCCCTGCAGGGCTGACAGTCTGGCCTGTGGGCACCAGCCTGAATTTCAGCTCCTTGTGGAGCAGGCGGCTTCCCGGGCCCGGGGGCAGGACCCTGGGACACTGCGACGGAGGTGTAGGCACCATCTCCCGTGGCTGCGGCTATTCCCAGGTACCTGGAGGGAGCAGCGCAAATGGCGTCCCCAGGACACACTCCCGCACGCCCCATGGACACCAGCAAACATGTCAGCACTGATGCAACCTCGAGTGCGAACGTCACTTTAAACAATGAAATGAAATCAACTAACAAGCCTTGGATTTACCTCTGCTTTGGGTACCCATGCCCAGGTGCTGGGAGGGGGAGGCTGCAGGGCGGCCTCTGTGAGGAGAGGCTGGGGCTGCCCC
>NW_010542674.1:0-14294 GCF_000687285.1 Phaethon lepturus
CGGTATGCGAGGGCGAGCTCAGGCCGGGTTGGTCGGGCCGCAGCCCCCGCCGTGCGCGGAGGGGCGGAGGGAGCTGGAGCGGGAGAGCGAGAGACAGCGGGCCTAGGCTGAAGCAGGGACGGTTCTCGCCGGCCATGAGGGAAAACTTCCTCCGTGAGGCCTGCGGGCAGGGCCTGCGCTGAAGGTTGCAGGGGTTATGTTAATATTAGAGACTGCAGGGCATGGAAACGCAACGGCGTTACCGCGGGGGTCTTGTAGATTACACGGGGGCGCCGGGCGCAGGGCCGGTGCTGGTAGCTGGTGGTGGAAAAGGCTTGTTCGTGACACTGTGCAAGTGAGGGACTTCTCGCGGGATGCTTTACCAAAAAGCATGTCCAGTTAGAGTTCTAATTCTTTGCTGTAAGGCATGTGAGAAATAGCTGAATTACTTATATTGCAAACACTGTTTGTTTTTCCAGATGCTAAAAGGACTGTTAATTATACATGATTGGTGACATCACAGAAACTAAACAATGCCAACTAAAAGATCCCATGGATTTGTTTCATTCTGGGCAAGTTGTAAAAATATGTGCCCCTATGGTCCGCTACTCAAAGTAAGTAACTGTCACATCAACTATGTTTTAATTCTATTTTGTCTGAGGAAGTTTACCTTGACTGTAAAAACAGGGATGGTTACCTTTTTCTCCTTTAATTATTTAAGATGGAGATAAATGTGGGACATGTTTTATTTTATGATTATACTTGGACATCCCCACAGTACTGCATGTAAGAACAGCATTTTAGAATAGCTAATCAGAAAACGTCTTTCTTGATCTCTTAATTTTCATGTGTCTGCAGGTTGGCGTTCAGAACCTTGGTTAGGAAATACAGTTGCGATTTGTGTTACACGCCAATGATAGTGGCAGCTGATTTTGTGAGATCTGCAAAAGCTAGAGACAGCGAATTCACAACAAACAAAGGTATTTTTTTTAGTAAACCATTGCCTTGTCAGAATGTTTTATGTCGTGATAAACCAAACTGGCTAAGTGAATGAAGTCTGTGACGTGACATCCATTAACAATTTTGGTATACTGTATCAGATTGATTGTAAAACCATAGAAATATTCTAGGTGAGAGTAAGCATATTTCAGTGATAGCATGCCAAATGAGATAGTGGAAAACCTTGTCTCCACCTGAAAGTCGGGCCTTCAAACTGATTAAGATGTGTGGCTGGCTGACCACACATAGCTGGCCAGTGGCTATGCACTCATGCAGTTGCTCACTCATTCCTCCTGCACACCCCCCCAGCAGCACAGGGTAAGAATAGGAAGAGCAAAAGCAAGAAAAGACTCACAGCTCAAGATAAAGACAGCTTAGTAAGTGAATGAAAGGAGAAAAAAAAAAGTGATACAAAGGCAACCACTTCCCACTCCACACCAGCAGACCAATGCCCACCCAGTCTCTAAGCAACAGCCACCCTGGAACACAATTTCCATGTCCCAACCACTTTCTTCTTCCCCTAACACTCCAGTTTTATTGCTGAGCTTGATGTTATACAGTATGGAATATTCCTTGGGCCAGTCTGGGACAGCTGCGCCAACTATGTCCATTCCAAATTTCTTGCCCACCCTGATGTATTTGCTGGGGGCAGGGGGAAGGCAGAGTGAGAAAAAGAGAAAGTTTTGACTCTGTGCAAGTACTGTGCAGCAATAGCCAAAACATTGGTTCATTATCAAAATCCAAAACACAGCACCAGACAGGCTGCTATAAATAAACTTTAAATAAATTTAAAAATTAACTCCATCCCAGCCAGACCCAGTACGAGATGATAGTAAGATTCTTTTCCCTGCAATTGCTGTTTCTTGTGTGTTTCAGAGACAGACATTTATCTCATTGATGGGAAAAGTTTTCTGGTCTCTAAGAAAAAGAAGAGCATTGCTAAAGGTGAAAAAATTAATAGACTAGACTTTGATGCAGTGGAATTAAGGACCAATAAAAGAAGCAGGGTTTCAAATTAGCTGGAGTGGAAAGTGGAAGGGGCTGTTGGTGGACTCTTTGGATAATGAGATGGTGATAATAAGGCAAGAAGAGGCCCAGAAGTTGAAGCATGGCTATGGTTGATGCGGAGAAGCAAGCCTCAGGCATGGTACAGAAACATAACTGGAACACGTATGGAAAGGAGTATAAGGAGTTGTAGAGAGTCCTGGCTGTAAAGCTGTCATGGTTTAACACCAGCCAACAACCAAGCCCCACACAGCCACTCGCTTGCTCCAGTGGGACGCGGGAGAGAATCAGAAGAGTAAAAGTGTGAAAACTCGGGACTTGAGGTAAAGACAGTTTAATAGGTAAAGCAAAAGCCACACACACAAGCAGAGCAAACTAAGGAGTTCCTTCACTATTCCCCATCAGCAGGCGTCCAGCCGTCTCCAGGGAAGCAGGGCGCCATTGCACATGATGTTTACTTGGGAAGACAAATGCCCTAACTCCGAATGTCCCCCTTTCCTTCTTTTTCCCCCAGCTTTATATGCTGGGCATGACATCATATGGTGTGGAATATCCCTTTGGCCAGCCTGGGTCAGCTGTCCTGGCTGTACCCCCTCCCAGCTCCTCATGCACCCCCAGCCTGCTTGCTGGCAGCCCAGCATGAGAAGCTGGACTGTCCTTGACTGCTTAGCAACAGCTGAAAAAGTCAGTATGTTATCTGTTCCCATCCCAAATCCAAAATATGGCTAGCATCTATGAAGAAAATTGACTCTATCCCAGCCAAAACCAGCACAAAAGCAAAAAAGAAGAGTGGTATGAAATACGTGGGAAGAGGTGACAGTAACGATAGAGATATGCTGGCATGAAGTGGCTGCAGTAGAAGAGTGTAACAAGGAACATACAAGCATAGGCTGCGACTGGAGGAATGAAGAGAGCGTGGCTAACGTGCTAATAAGATCAGCATGCAGGATCTATGAAGTGTGATGATTTAATCTACTCAGACCACTGAATTGGTGGTTTCGTAAGTGTATATGTAATAGCAGAGGAGCTATATTTCATTATTTTAGCACTGGCTGTTTACTGTGGTGCATTATTCAAATAGAATAGAGCAGTTGCAGAGAAAAGTCACATGGGAAAGCAAAGGTATGCTCTCTTATTAGTGGAATTTAACTTTTAAAAAGCATGAATAATTCTTTGTGTGTAAAAATAAATGGGTAAGAACATAACTGACAATATATATGTCTCAAAGCTCCACAGAGCCACTATTTTGCCCCCTTTGAATTTACTTATGCTTCTGATCTACACAACATCCTGTGGCGTTGAAGTTCCACACGTCAGAACTGTATGTAGTGTATTCTGGGGGGGTGCAGGGATGAGGAAAGAGGAAATTCTTTATACTGTAACTTTGCCGCCTGATAACAAGGGATACAAAATAAAATGTTCTAGTGTTGTAAACAATATCTTTTCCCTATTCATCTCTTTCATGCTGACCTTAATTTTATAGGCCTCTATAACATTCTGCCTCAGACAGCTTTGCCAAGATTATAGTATTTACATTATTAGCATTTATGTTTTTAACAAGTAGCTCCACATGAGGTTGTGAAATTTTACTGTGGTTTTATTTTTAACTTCCTGGCTGTTTGGGGGTTTTGTCTTCTAATTAGTGGAGTAGGTTTGGAGCCTACAATTGCAATTTCTGTTTTCCATTTTCTTTGGCATTGATATTTCGTTGTTGTATATTTCTCAAATAGAGGTAAATGATCTTTGCTGCTGCTGCTAAAAAATTTAGTATGGCTAGACTTGGTATTTTTATTACTTAATGTTCAACCAAAAAACCAGGAGCATGGGATTATTGCAAAATATTAGCTGTAACAATGTAAATCTCTTCAGCTAGAGCATTGTATTAAATAGACACTGTTTTGAAAATATGCAAGGGATTTTTTTTGCTTCCTGATTTTTTAGGTAACTTCTAGCAATGTCTAAGCTTGATTGAGAGGGTGCTGCTGCCCTTTTTGACTTAAGCTCCACTACTTCAGCAACTGCTTATTTTCCACTAAAATAGAAAAATCTTCAGAAGTACTTGTGGTCTTTTCAGTACCAGAAGTGCACTTGCTTTGTGCATTTGTTGGATCATCTTTTTCCATCAGTGCCCAGATATCCCCCTTCCTCTTAACTGCAGCAATTGTTTATATGGAAAGTGAGTGCTAAGACTATTTGAGATATTTTTAGATGCCTTTAATGTAATGCAGTAGCTGTAAAAGAGGAGAGCATGTTCCAAATGACCATCTGGCTCTCTGCAGGGGCTTAGTAAATCACAAGCAGTTCAGCAGACCCAAGTTGAGGAGCAGTGACACTTTGGTTTCTCATTTGAGACAAAGCTGCCAAAGCTGCCTCTGCCTTTGGACTTTCCAACACACGTTGGAATGTGTGTTCTTGTTCCAACTCTGCATTATGGATAAAAACAGCCACGTTGGCACAGAAGAGGAAAAAAGATGGGCTGGGATAAGGAAGGGCAAAGCTTGTGGGTTGTTTAGCTCCTTTCTGAAGAATTGGTTCTGTAAGGAAGTTTCCCACCTGGCAAGATAGACAGCCATGTCAGCACAGCAAAGGGGCAGCATGCAGAAAAGAAGGGGCAGGCTAGGAGGGGAAGCATCAAGGCTGCTGAAAAACAGAGAATACTTAATTTCATATATCATCTTTGTGAAAGATAAGCATCTGACCAATTTCAGTCAGAAAAAGTATGTGTTGAGTCAGCAACCATCTAGGACACATAAGTTTGTCACCTCTCTTGATAGACATACTCATTTAGTAACCACTGGTCAGCTACCTTTATTTATTTGTGATCTAGGGCTCGCAGAATCACAAAACAGTTGAGTTTGGAAGGACCTCTCTATGTCATGTTATCCAGCCTCCCGGCTCAAGCAGGGTCACCTAGAGCTGGTTGCCCATCACCATGGCCAGACAGCTTTTCAATATAGGAAAAACATACAAAATTTAGAATTTCTTCTTTTTATTTTCTGGGTTTTTTTAAATCTTTAAATATTTTTTCATTGGAGTAGGTGATCATCCATTGATTGTTCAGTTTGCTGCTAAAGAAGCACAGGTTTTGTGTGATGCTGCCCGTATCGTCTGTCCTTTTGCAGATGGAATAGACCTAAACTGTGGCTGTCCTCAGAGGTAAAGTTTTTCAAAAGATGGATAAATATGATGAAATAAATTGAGAATAAAGAATGCTGGTCTTCATTTTCATAGTAATTTCTGTCTTAACTTAAAAATAGACTTCAAGAGAGAAATAGCTTTTTAACCTGTCAGAAATGTCTGCGTGGCAGGACATTGTTCTGAATGTTCTGAGATGCCTGTCACCATGGTGAGACTGGGAAAACGAGGTGTATTTGGCAACTTGCCTTTTTTCATTTCTGAGATACTGAGTGTTGGCTTAGAAGTGAAGTGTCCATCCCTTCTCAACACCTGTTAAATATGCATTACCAAAAAAAGCTTGCTTTAAATGATTTGGTAAGTGTTTTGGGAAATGATGTGGCAATTCCCAAAATGATGAGGCAAGTCCCTGATGTCTCGGACTTCTGCAACTGAAACATAGTCTCTGAAATGTAATTATATGGATTATATTATTCAGGAAGTGCTGAAAATAATTTCTTCCATCTTTTATTAGGTTATAAGTACAGTAAATTAGTGATCTACTTCTCACTTAAATTGATACAGATTTTGTCTTGACAGTGAAACAGAGTAGTAATGCACAAATGACGATTCTTGCTAACTGGTTGAATTGAGAACCATTTATTACATGCTTGTCAGACAGTCTTTTTATCAAAAAGTCTTCACTTAGTGAAGACCTCAAAAATAAATGTAGGAAAGCAAGAGATAATATTACAGTGCAAATACTTAGTTTGTCTATTCTAATTAGATTGTCTTGACTTAAAATTATAGTATTTGCGAAAACTCTCTTCTGGAGAGATCTGAGACTTCGGAATGGAAGTATATTTGTTTTTCTAGGCTAACTGCAGTTAAGTATGCCAAACTGTACGTTCTTTTTAGGCCAAAAATACATGCTTACATTTGAATCCTTTGTTTCTTGTGCATGCTTATTTCAAAATAACAAAACTTTGTGCACTTAATCTGCCTCTATAAGAAAAATTGTTCAAGAAAAAAAACCTGCTGCTGTTAAGTGGAAGCAAAGGTTATTTCCTGCAAAACAACATTAAATGTTTTGCAGTTGAGGAAAAACAGAATATTACTGAAATCATATCCTTACTTATACTTCCAAAATCTTCCTTTTCAATCCAAAGTTTATTTCTATTTAGAAGGAATCCATGATCCAATGGAAGGGGAAACCTCAAGCTATTTATGTGATTTAAGCCACCATTGATTAAATGTTAGTTTATCTTCCTGTCATGGTTTAGCCCCAGCCAGCACCTAAGCACCACACAGCCACTCACTCACTCCCCCTCCCGCAGTGGGACGGGGGAGAGAATTAGGAAAAAAAAAAAAACCTTGTGGGTTGAGATAAACACAGTTTAATAGGACAGAAAGAGAGAAGGAAACAACAATGATAACAACAATGATAATACCAACAAAGGAATGTACAAGAACAAGTGATGCTCAATACAGCAATTGCTCACCACCCGGCGATCGATAGCCCGTCCCTGAGCAGCGATTTCCGCCCCCCGGCCAACTCCAGTTTATGTACTGGGCATGATGTCATATGGTAGGGAATATCCCTGTGGCCAGCCTGGTTCAGCTGTCCTGGCTGTGTCCCCTCCCAGCTCCCCGTGCACCCCCAGCCTCCTTGCTAGCAGGCCAGCACGAGAAGCCGGACTGTCCTTGACTGCTTAGCAACAACCCAAAACATCAGCACATTATCAACAGTTTCTCATCCCGAATCCAAAACATAGTCTCACACTAGCTTCTGTGACGAAAACCAGCTCTATCCTGGCTGAAACCAGGACACTTCCTTGTGAGTCTATTTTGTGGACAGAAAATTGAGCTGGAAGAGATTAGTAACTTGTCCAAAGTTCTAACAATGCAATGTGAGAACCAAGATCTAAAAGCTTGTGTCAAACTGCAAACGAATCGTTGATCTACAGCCAGTACTATCTCTGTTTACTCAACCACACATTCTAAAGGTCGTAAGGAAACTGATGTATTTGACTGAAATTGATCTGCATTTTTTTCAAATGTAGAATTCAAATGATCTTTTTCTTTTAAAGATGGGCAATGGCAGAAGGTTATGGTGCTTGCTTAATAAATAAACCAGAACTTGTTCGAGATATGGTGAGACATGTACGGAATCAGATTGACAACCCTAGATTTTCAGTATCTATTAAAATAAGGTAGGTCTAAGTTCAGTGCTGTTTGTGGTACATGGAAGAATCCTTTTAATTTTTTTTAAGAAACATGCTAGTGTAGTAGTTCTACTTCAATATAGGTCATTCTGTTAATGTAATATTACACATTATAATAATTTCCTTACATGTGAAGACTGCTGAGATTTTTTGACCCCAGGTGGTGAAAGAATATTTGGGGCAAGTAATCCCAAACTAAGATAGCAGAACCAGCATAGCCTTTGACTATTTACCCAGATAACATACTGAATGCTAGAGTTTTCTTGCAATCTGAACAATGTGAAAGTACAAGTCAAAAGGCCTAGGGTTCCACAAAAGAAAAGCAATGCATAGTCTGTAGCATCACAAGGATTTACTTTGTGAGCTGTTGGAGACCAGAGCCACAGTTGCCATTGACAATAAAGGGAAGGGTAACAGAACGTGGAACTGGTCCCCACAGCTGCTGTAAGGAACACATCCTGCTTCCCATCATCACTTTCTAAATCTCTGTAAACTGTTGCTTTGCATTGCTTTGTACCACTCCATCCGCTATTTATCCATACATCCCATGTGGCTTTTGCATGTTTGTCAGTTAAGTTTCAACTCAGTTTGCAGTCTTTCAGGAAAGGGGAACTAGGATAAATCGGATTTTTTTTTCACAAAATATACAAAATAATTATGTTTGGTTTAGAATCTTTTGGGCACCCTTTCTCAATCTCTGTATAATTTACCATGTATATTTCAGAGGTGTGATATAGTTGGGAAATGCTAAACTCATATGTCTTTATTTAGAAAAAACCTCTTTACTTACCAACAGTAATAATTCCTTTATTTATACTGTTACAGAATTCTGTGGTAACTTCTTCTTAGGGAGGGGGATTTTTTATACAGTTCAGGTAACTATCTAGTGTTTTCATTCCTTGGAATTTTAGGATCCATGAGGACTTAAAAAGAACAGTTGACCTGTGTCAAAAAGCTGAAGCAACTGGAGTTTCATGGATTACAGTACACGGGAGAAGTGTAGAAGAAAGACATCAGCCTGTACATTATGATGCAATTAAAATAATTAAACAAAGCATGTCTATACCTATTGTGGCTAATGGGGACATTAAAACTTTAAAAGATGCTGAAAATGTTCATCACCTGACAGGCGCAGATGGTAAGATTAAACATACTTACTATTTTCTAAGTAACTTGCAAATCAGATTTCGAAGTATTTATTTTGACTGTCAGTAGGACATTATTTGAGTGCTTTTCACTCTTTGAGTAGACAAATGAAAGAGGATGTTTTAGATGCCTTATAAACTCATAAACAGAATCACATGTCATTATCAGAGCACTAGAGCACTGTTATTCAAAGCCACAAATAATTATTTCCAAGGCAAATGACAAAAGCTCTTTGCTTAATTATGCTATGTTATCACTCAGTAGTGGAGTTCAGGGGGACCTTCAGACATTTATTCTGTCTCTTTGTGGAGCAGATCATCTTTTAAAGAACTGTAAACTTCCACTTGAAAATCTCTGCTTCCTGCGCATGGGAGCAGATTTCTGATAGTAAAAATATGGCAGGAAAAGGAAATATTGTTAAGCCAGAAACTTAACAGTTAAGTTGGTTAGTTTCAAGGACACAGTGAGGAATTACACTCTCATATCTATATGTATTTACCTTGCCTTACACTTCAGTGGTAAAATTTTGGGAAAAAGGATTGCCCTGCAGTTATTTAGGCACAACAGATTCCTGCAACTGTCTATGGTTTCAAGACAATATGGAAATTTGGTAGCAGGAAAACAGAATCCCTTAATCGCAGAAAAATTACAATAGAACTTGTGTGGGTTTATCTGACAATTTGGGACTATAGTTGCAAATACACTGGCTTGTTCAGAAAGATTTACTGCAGACCAAGAGCCCTGAGATGTATATAATTGAGACATTGAGCTCTTACTGGAAGAAGGATTCTAGGTCAGTGAATCAGCTGAGTTGCACTAAAAATAACTAAATTTAGCATATTACTACCCTTGTGTCTTTCCATCGTAATTTTATGTTAAAAAGGCAGACTTGTACGTGTGTAGCAAATCAAAACAAAATACTATTGAATTGCAGTTTCAGAAGTAGGGAAGAAAGGCTTCTGTGTCCTGTGTTTTGTCTTCAAGTGAATGTGTTGATGGGTATTGTAGGTACTCTGAAGATTGGATTGTTAAATGGATTTCTCCGATATAGCTATAATATACAACCCTCCCTTGTCGTTCTCCCATTACTTACCTGCAAGCTTTGGGTGGTGCTATACAAAATCTACAGGAAGATTTCATGTAAAATTTAAACTATGATTTAACTTAACTGCTTTCATTTCCAATTTGAAGGTGTAATGGTGGCTAGAGGACTCTTAGCAAATCCAGCTATGTTTGCAGGATACGAAGAGACACCTTTGAAGTGCATCCAGGACTGGGTTGACATTGCTCTTGAGCATGGAACTGCTTTTACATGTTTCCACCACCACTTAATGTACATGATGGAACGCATAACTTCAAAACAAGAAAAAAAAGTTTTTAATGTTTTATCAAGTACCTCAGCAGTACTAGATTATCTGAATGACCATTATGGTGTGTGATAACTGAAAGTATTTTAGTTCTATGTAAACTTGTACTTTGCAATTACTGGTACATTGTTAAAATTTTAATTGGGTTCCTACTTACTGGTCACATTCATATATTGCATAAGTATTTTCAACACGGCATAACATTAAGATCAGGGTGATACTTTATATTTTTAGTATTTTTATGTCAGCATTTTTCCCTCCAGAAAATATTCCAGATTCCACAAATGCGGAATTCTATTTACAGTGCATTACTACACAGATGATTTATTATTTTAAGACTCCAGTACTTTATTTTTTCACCAGGCAATTGCTTACAGCAGTATGTTTGCAAAGCTAGGGCTTTTCTTATGTGAAACCTCCTAAAATCAGGACTACTCATAAATAATACCAAGAATTTCAGACCAAAAGAATACAAGAGCAATTATAGAAGTTCTTGCTTTAACTGACATAAGCTGTACTTTTAAATTTGAGTAGATTTTTCAAGCTTAAAGACTGTTGTGGCCTTGAAGCCCAGCATAGTATCTTTTTTAAATTAGATGTTTCTTTTGCAGACTAAAACTTTCTAACTTACTTACAACTCAGAAAAATTCTACATTTCATATAGTGAAAGAAACCTGGAATAGATAAATGATGACAGGAAGGAAGGAAGGAAAGGAAGGAAAGGAAGGAAGGGTTTAAACTAATAGCTGGATCTAAAATACAAGACTTGAACATTCAATCTAACTAAATTCTGTTTTATCTGTTTTTATTACTGTATAATAATTATATAAAAGATTGAATCCTTGTAATCTTCCAAAACAGAATTTCATAGGTCAAACAAAAGCTGACAGATTCTGTCAGTGAGGCTCTTGCAGTCCTTTCTGCCTGCTGGCATGTTGCTTATCAAAGCACGACAGCTACTTGGCTTTGAATCTTTGTATAGGAGGGAAACAGTGAAGATTAGAACAAGATAATAACATTATACACCAGCTGCATTTGTTCTGCAAGGGAAGTGTCATAAATCTGTGCAGTACAATTATTTGTAATCAAATAATTTGTTTTCTTTGTATGTTTACACAGAAATTCATAACAGAAATTGCATAGTTTTCTGACTGATATTTCTATGAATATACAAGTGAATAGTTCTACATTTTCTAAATAAATTACTTGGTTTTGTATACAATTGTATTTTTTTTATTACACTATAAACTGTGACAACCTGGGGGAGGAGAGGTTGCTTTTGATGCTACTCCCCAGATCTTTTAATCATTTAGATCTCTGGATTCTCACAATTCTTTTCATGCAGTGGCATAAAAGGCTTGATCATTTTTCATAGTGAATATCTTCCGATTTAGGCATACAGACAGAAGTCTGAAGGGCATGACTACCAAGTCTAGTTCACTATTTATGACAGCGAAGTATGTAACTCTTCTGATATGGTTACCTTTCTGATGTATTAACAAATGGAAAACTATAGACACGCTTTGCTATCCTAGGCTAATTGAGGCAATCTTTACAACCTTTTTTGGTGCAATAGGTTCTCCATTCCTTCAGCCAACTATTTTTTTCACTCTTCTGGATTGTAATGTTTTCTTGACATTGGATGAGCACAATTATGTAAAGCATTCCAAGTAAAACGCCGGCAATGCCTTCTGCAGTTAATACTTCTCTTTCTAATGCCTGACTTTTCCTCAACTAATATTCATCATGTAATTTATGAGCGCTCAGTTTTACAGCAGAAGTTTTCATTTCCCAGCTGCATGACATTGTATTTTGTACTGCTGAATTTCGAGTCTCAAGTTCATTTACCCTGCTGCAGTAACCCCAGCTGCCTCACGCAGCCTGTAAAATCTCATTTTCTCTATTCCCTACTGATAAGTTATTTCTTAGGGCTCTTCTCTGTCTTGGGTTGATGGTTGGGCAAATGCAGTGTGTGATGATCAGGCAGCTGTCATACAAGCCAAACTGGAATAGAACAAGTTTGAACTTTCTCTTTGCCTTTCAGCAGAGAAGTAGTTGGATTTCTGTCCTCTAACCAGCTTCTAATACACAGGCATTTCATATTTCTACTTCTGAACACTTTGTCACCTTCCTGGTGGGAGACAAAGATACCTCTTTTAACTGTAATGTTTTAAGGTTCGTGAGTTTTTTTCCCTAAAACAGCCAGCCATGGTATACATTGTATGGTGTCATTTATCACACTGTGGTTCACTGTAGGATAGGCAGCGTTAGATCAACAACCCAGACTTCTACAACTTCAGTTAGAAGAATACCTTCCAGGAGTGGCAGAGTGGCAGAGTGCACTCAACTCTGGAGAAGGGAGGTCTCAGATGTTTGCAGGAGGCTTCTCTCCATCCTTCTGATCACATTTCAGGTTGTCGGGGAACACGCAGCAGCTGCAGCAGACATGCACAGCAGTCACTGCAGAGCGAGTCTCTGAGATCTTGCAAAGCCCCTGGAGTGAAAAAGCAGCCTCAGACTCTCCGGCAGCGGGGATGTACAAATACAGTCCTACCGGTGTGCGGCGAGGCTGCTGGGAGGGCAGCCTGCAGTGCTAGTAAGAGGTGAGTAAGCAGCTCAGAAATGAAAACTGCTCTGGAAGTAAAGGAGAGAAAGTCTTTAATAATATTTTAACAGCTTCAATAAAGTGTAATGGCTGTAGGCCAATAGCTAAAATGTAATAACCAGGACATACTAAAAGGTTATGTTTTGTCTATGCTTCTGATTCAATATGTTTATTAAAACATGTTAGAAATACTTCTAAAACCCAAGGCTGTTTCCACTGTGTAGATTGGATTGAAATGGCTGGTTGTATCACTCTCTAATATTCGTTAGGCATAAACAATTACTTGGGATGTAAGCTTTCATCCAGACATTGCTTTGCAGCAGCTAGGAAAATGTGAACACACTGGCTCCATCCCCAGGCCACAGACCTGGGAAATTTTAAGCATAAACAATTTCAGATTGTGAGCAGCTGCAAACAACTCTGCTCAAACCTGCTTATGCAAGAGCTTCCTACCCCATTTCTGTTCCAATGGATTGGAGTAACAAAGGGTCACTATTCACAGCATTTAATCTGTCTCATTTTGATGGAAATTAATTGGGACAGAATTCCCAAAGCAGGTAGCTGTGTCAAGAGGGCTGGTGATGACCAGCTAGACAGGGTAACCCCCTTCCACCAGGAGCACCTCGGGACCTGTTAGGGTGGCAGGCAAGGCAAAATGCTGCTGAGTGGGCCCTGGCCTGAGCTGACTGAACAGGGTGCAGAAAACTCCAGGATATGACACGTGAAATTGCTGGACATGACATGGGACGGCATGAGAAGCCGGCAAAGTCACAGCGCTGGGAGAGAGCTGGATTTCAGCAGCGGTTAAGGGGGACTTATGTAAAAAGCAACTGAACCACGCAGATAGCTGGAGAGCAGGTTTGGGGGTCCTTTTGAGACTAGAAACTTGTGGCGGGGCCAAGAGTGCCCAATAACCGTATCAGCACTTCAGTTATACCACATAAGGCCAAGACTGCCCAAGTAATGGTATCAGAAATACTGGATGTGGGTACAGATACAGCAAAACTGGGAACAGGGAAAAGTGATTAGGGGAGGTTATGCAGGGTCAAAGAGTAAGAGTTACAAGGGTGGCAAAAGATTATCAAGAAATGGGAAAATGCGTACCAGGGTGTGGAAATTATGTGCGTAGAACCTTGTTATGCTGATAAAAAGCACTGCACAGCACAGTAGGAGAGAACAGGATTTTCTGAAGGAATATTGTTTTATTCATGATGTCCAAACAGGCCTGTTTGCCAGTGTTTGAGACTCTTGTTTGGTCGTTATTTGTGGTGTCTTTATGAATAATGGGCATATTTTCCTTCAGAAAAGAGATTTACAAGATCTTAATACATTCATACGTATTCATATCAATACAATACATTGGTGTAGCGTGGGGGGACACACACACAACACACAGTATTTTAATTGAACTTCAGAAACTAATCATCGTGCTGGAGAGTTGAAGACCCCGATGGAATAAGCTTGAGTCAGAGAGCAGTGGGATGATCACAGCATGATCCTGCAGCAAAATGCTTGCAACCATTCCCTACGTGTGAAAAAGATACTAATTTTAACCTTTCTCAACGTGCTGCATTTTCCAACCGAGGTGTGGCTTCTCAGTAGATTCCCGCCTGCCGTCAGGCTCGGGCCCTCACAGGGCCCCCCGCACCCGTCACCGCACGTCTCTCTCCCGCTCCGGGCCCGCAACCAGAGCCGCGAAGCTGGGGAGGTCGCCCACTTTAAAGAGGGGGGAGGACGCCGGGGAGCCTCCAGCTCCACCAGGGCAGGACCAGAGGGGACTCTCCCCTTCCCTCCGCCCTGCCTGCACCCTTCCCCAGCTGGGCCGGCGGCCACCTCCGCACCGCCCCCGGGTCG
>NW_010542675.1:0-15904 GCF_000687285.1 Phaethon lepturus
GTGTGGATGTGGCGCGTCAGGACATGGTTTATGGGACACGGTGGTGGTGGATTAATGGTTGGACTTGATGACCTTGAAGGTCCTTTCCAACCTTAGTGATTCTGTGACATTTTTGATTAGAAGGCTAAAGTATGTCAAGAAGGAAGAAAGGCAATCCTTGAGGACATGAAGTTAGAGTGAGCTCCATTGCACTGGAGGGCAGTTCCCCTACAGGCCTTTGTCACAGAGTCTGCATTTACATCTTGTAGACATCTCGTCATCTTCTAGATGATGCAAAAATCCTTCCCCTTCAGAGCTTGTGCATGAATGAGAACATGCACCACCTCTACTGTATCGTGATACCTCTTTCTCATTGCAGCCACCTAAATTCTGCCCCTGCCATCTAGGATGTCCTTTGTGAGTCTCTAGGTCAGAACTGTGACTCCTGAACGGAGATGTTCGGCTCATGGACAAGTCTGTCTGTGCTTTTCTCCTTCCCCAGCCTCTGTGTTTCTAAGGAAGTTCTACACTTGGGGAGAAAATACTGTGCACCTTATTTATTTACTTATCTAGCATTTCCAGTGGGCCTGAGGTGCCAAGACTGAAGGTCTTGAAGGTCCTTTCTAACCTTAGTGATTCTGTGGTATTGGAATTTAGTGTTGACTGGCAACAACCAAGAACATCAAATGCTCTGTTTGTAGGAGTGTAGCTTACCAATTTTATATGCTTGAAGTGAAGATTTGTTTGGACACAGATCACAACTTTCCCTCCTTCCTGTGGTAGGTAAGCTTAATGAGTATATGATTGTCATATTGTGTGGGAAGTTAACTATATAAAACCTTTTAATTTATAAACTGGGCTTCAGAAAACCTCCAGAAGAAAGTTGGGGACCTTTCCTTATGCCAGGTGTACTGAGAATTTTAAGGGTGTTTCAAACGCCATGGTGGAAGGATTTTTGCAGAAGAAAAGATAGAAGAAACACTTGCTTATGTGGGCTTCCTTTTGCGTTCATACTGTTGTCTTTTGGTTTTTCTTTAGCTTGTTGGATCTAGCTTCTGGACAATGTATAAGCAATATACCCTTTAGGAATTCTGCATTTATGTCAGCTAGTGGTTGAATCATCCCTGCAAAGTGTGTAGGTTTCCATCAGACATAGTACTTATGTCAGATCTTATGCAAATTGCGACATGTATTTTTTGATTCAACACATAACAACTCTGATCTATCTTGGATATTTTATTTTCATTTTGCTTCTCTCTCTTTATGGTTGTTTGTGTCTTTTTCTTTCTTCCCTCCCTTTTACTCCTGTGCTTGTGCGGTACAGGGATAAGGTAGCTACAATGATTTCCTTATTTTTTTAAACCATCAGTTGTTACTGTTTTTGGAAGACAGATGCCCATTGCATGATGAATGGAAAACCATGTGAATAAGTTAAATGTCTGTCTGCAACTTTGTCTCTACCTTGCTTTTAGATTGGAAGCTCTTCAGAGCCCGCATTAACTTTATACAGGTTGTTATGGATTTAATGAACCGAAGCCAAATTATTGTCTGTAGTGTAGTTTGCTGCCCTTTTAAGCTGTGCAAGCATTGACTGATCAATTGTTGGGTTATAATAAGAGATAAGGTATATGAGTGGATTTTCTGTTGGTTTTTTTGTTTTGTTTTAATTCAATGCTCCAAGTAGAACTCACTGGTCTAGTTGAGTCTGGTTTTAAATTCAGGACAGAATAGTTGAGTCACACATTTTATTGACTTTATTATCGTCTTAAAGAGAAAGTTAAGTTTGCAAATGTTACCTAGTTCTGATAATCAACATTTTTTAACAAGTAAAAATCTTGAAGTGCGTTAGCTCTGGACAATGGGGCAAGAAGCCTGGGAAGCAGGACAATGAGGCTTAACCAGACTGGCTGAAAGCAACTGCAGGGATTGAAAGGGTTTCTCCAAAGCTGTTTTGAATATAACAGGCTGTTTTCTCTGCATGTCTGAAAGTTGAACTTTTTTTATTCTCTTTGGAAACGGTCTTTATAAGAATCATCATGCAGCCTGTTCCTATGCATTTTTGTGTTATGGTTTGTTTCATCAGGATTACTATTTCAGGTTTTGCACTGGGCCAGGTAATATTGCTTATGGGGACCAGTCTCCTCAAAAGAGGAACTGTAGTATTGAACTGTTGTCTAAGCTTGGTTATACAGAGAGTCCTGGAGACCAAAGCTGAATTTGAGCATCTTGAAATAAATGTTGAGTCCTGACAGCTACAAGGGATGCAGTCAATATACAGAGAGAATAGCAGTGCAGCTTGCATTGGGGTCATGATGCAATCTTCCAGTAAGTAGCGTGTAGTTGAGTGTTCTCACATAACGTGCTATTCACCACAACGCATCTATGAGAAGCACTTGCATCCTGATAAGACATTGTGGTACTTCACTGCTCCTGTGAATTAATTCACTTTGGCTGTAGAGTATGTATTTCTGTATTTTGCATTTTAAAGCCAGGATTTAGCAATCCTCTATGTCTCATCCTATTACTTGTCATGCAGTTACTGCCTCTTTAGAACAAGTGTGTATTCCTGTCTGGGCTTATTAGCATTAATAGCTGTTCTGGTTACTCGATGGAATACTGATGCACAATGCTAGCAACTGGGAATGAGAAGAAGGTAGCCTTTAAGGGAAGGCACAATGCGAGGATTAAAGAGGGCGTTGCTTCAGAAAAATGCTCCTGTTCCTTAAAGTCAGACTGCAGCAGACATTAACTTAACTGACCCATTGAAAATAAATTGAGATCTTTTAAAGCTATTGATTTTGTTTAAAATGCTGCCACTTCTATCAAGGGAAAATAAAATTGAGAAACTTCGTTTGTGTCCTACTTATAGTGTGCTTAAATAGTTCTCCTTTTAGTAAGTGCAGGGACTTCTTATACTTGGAAAAGGTCGTTTCTCCCCAGCCTGTTTCAAAGCTAGAAATACTGCAATAGGCAGTCTTCCACATCTGTAGGAATTTAGAAGTTTGATTTTTTTCTGACTGAAGGTATATCTGTTTCTGCATTAAAAAGCAAGTCACGTAGTTTTTTCATGGCCATAAGCCGCAGTGCAACCTGTTCCTTTTAAGTTGTTCGGTGCTATGTAGCCTCACTTTCCCAGTTGTTTGTTTTTTTCTTGTATAAAAGGAAACACACACTTTGCTTGCTTTTAGCATTTCCTATCTTTATAAAATTTTAGATTCCATTCTTTCTTGTCTAGCCTTTCCCGAGAGTGGCTTTCATAGATCTGAGGAAGTAACTTTGGTAATGCAACTTTCCTCATTTGCTGTATTTCATCTACTTGTTTTGTCATTCTGAAGAGCCATGACTAGCAGTTTCACAAACTTACATTTCCATTATCTACAAGTATAATTAAGTGTCAATTCTTCAATTTTAGATCTGTAAGTTCAATACCTGGTAAAATGCTATAAAGTGTAATTTTTTGTGAGGGAGGTTAAAAAAACCATCTTGATGGAGAAGGAAGCAGTGAAGAGTAAAAGTTAGGAGGAAGCTATTCAAAAACAGGAGTTTCTTTATGGAGATGACATTGCATTTTAGTGAGCTAAAACAGGAAGGTATTTGTAGCATATTTGTGTGCAGGTTAGCAGCCTGCTGCGCTCTCTGTGAGTAATGTATGTTGAGCAATATATTGAGTTGAAAGAGACAGTAAAAATGTGCCAGGAACTGTCAAAAGCAGAATTTCTTCCACCAGTATTTTATAGTCAAACAAGGCCTGACTCTGGTCTCTGCCGGCAGTGGGCTATGTGATGCTAATCCACTCGCTGCCCCTCTTCTGATATGTCCACAGTCAGAGTGTCACCCAGCCACCTTGTTAATTCTGTGGCTTTGCTGAAATGGCTTCTGGTTTTCCAGAATTAGAATGTGAATTTGACCACAGATGTAGTATTTTCTCAGAATTTTTTTAAATGTATCTGTAAATAGAGAAAAGAGGAATACTTCATTTAGTGTTGAGCAACTTTCCTGTTCCTAGATGGGCAAGCATGGGCTGCAGCCAATGTCGGTAGCAAGTAGCTATAAAAACAGTGTTTGCTCTGATATGGGGAAGGAATGGCAATAAAGGAGATTAGTGGTTTACAGAATAAGATTAAAAGAAAGAGAAATGGAATAAAAGTAATAAGATGGGAAACTGTTAAACTTGGTGCAATGGTTAAGTGATTGATATATAAATAGCTGTTGTCATTTGTGTTAACTGTTGCCTCCAGTACTGTAAAAACAGTCCAGCTAAACTTTGTCTGTAGGGGTGGGTGTGAAACTTTGTCCTGGTGAGAGTTCATTGTACCAGAAGTTGAACAGTCTTGCATTAAAGAAGCATGGCTCATACCAAACTTAAAAAATCCCAAAGATACAGAAGTAGGAAATCCCTCTATCCGTATCTTATAACCTTGTAGATCATTAAAAACTGTTTACTTTTTTCCTGTATTGCATTCGTTAGCTTCTGTAACATATGATGGAAAGAAGCAGATGAATAGCTGTTTATGGTTATAGCTAGAGGGAAAGTTTTAAAATCTGAAGTACACCAGAGTTGTATCCAAAGTGGTTACTTGCCTTTCCCTGAAAGATGGAAAGGGCTAGAATCTACTTTTGCTGTTTTTACCATATTTTTGCTGATTTCTTAAGATAAGAAACTTGTGGTTTCCATCAGTCCCACTAATCCACTAGTATTTGTAATTTACAGGGTTTTGAGGGTATCTAAAAACTTAACCACATAATTAGTAATTATTAAATCTGAATTAATAAACCACTAAGGAAGTACTGCTTTGTAAAGGCTATTTGTATGCTGAAGTGATGGGCTTGTTAGTTGAACACAGTAAATTAGTTGAATATTAATAATTCGAATTGTGGTGTTTGGGACAAAGGAATAATATGAATGAGATTGAGATCCTTTCCAGGCAGCATAAGACTAAGTGTTATAAAAATTTTAGTTCTGTTTTTTTCAGTGGTGTTAACATTAGAATCTGCCACACATGATTCAATAGGTGTATTCATAACTGAGGAGAAAGATCAGTACGTGAGTCTATGGACTAGTTAGGTGTACTCAGCATCAACATGTATTTGACCAAGAATGTCAGCATGGAGATATGATGTGAATAAGACTCACAGGAAATTTTGCCAGAGTTGGTATTTGCCCAGGATGCTTCCCTTCTTGCCTTTGTTGCTGTTAAAGTACCACTTGTTCATTAAAATTGTTAAAACAGTTACCTTGGAAAGAGATGGACCAGCAAGCACAGTATTCTTGTAGCGCATATATGCACATGGGAAGAAAAACCTGGAGTTATTTCCATATTGAGGGCAGTCGTCTTGAGATTCCTTTGGGTTCACAGCATAAGAACAGAAAGGTGAAACTGTCTGAAACTTGCTCAGGCAAATAGGAGCTGGGTAGAAGACAGACAGTTGCTTAAAAATTACATGATAATAAAACCATGAACAGTTAAAGTGATCATAACTACAATTGTGGTGTGAGGGACAAAGCAGTAACATCAATGAGGTTGTGTTATGCTGCCTGGAAAGGATAAAAAATAATCTGCTGTACATGGTACAATAAGTATATTCTTAACGGAAGAGAAAGATGAGTAGATAAATTTTAGGATCATGATACTCTCTGGTTTCTTCAAGAATATAAAAAAAATGCTGTAATGTGACAAATGAAATATGTGCCTGGTCTAATACTTTATTCTGACCAGTGGTTAGTGAGAGAGAGAATGTAAGAATTGAGAGGGAGCCATCCTTGCAGTTTCTCTAAGTGGCAGACTCAGAGTAGAAGCTCCCAGGCGGTGGTACATGGTAGCAGCGCGTTGGCGATTGCAGGGCACCAGGACCCATCACTGCTATACTGACAGCCAGGATAGCAGCAGGCACTGTTTGCTACCTGGCACATTTAAACAGGCCCTGTGCTGCTTGCAAATGTTTTACTTTTTTAGCTCTGTATAATTTCCTTTCATTCAACTTCCTCATTTTCTTTTTTTTTTTTAAGTTCCTATTTCTAAAGGAAAAAGTTGTGGTGAATTTTTTTTTTTAGCCTTTTCCTGTCTGGCAAGGATACCAGATATAAGTATGCAGTAACTGTAAGTGTTTTTTCTGGGGCTGTGTCTTTAGCCCAGTCCAGTGTTTGCTCAAATCTGCTTCAAGGTGTTTTTTCTTGCAGGGAGATTGAGAGTTTTCTGGCAAATTGATCTGATATCTTTAAAAAGAAAGAAATTTATACTTTGTACCCTGTCCAAAATTCTTAATTTTTTATTTTTCAACTTCATAACCTTTCCAGTCTCTTCCACAAGAACCACCAGGTTTCTTGCGTGTGCTACCACTACTGTGATTACTTCCTTGATAGTATAGGTCTTATACATTAAAATATGTTATAGAAACTTAGCTTGATTTTTCTCACCTTCCTTTTGTTTGTCTGTCTGCTTTTGTAATGCATGATGCTGCTTCCCCTCAGGCATGCCTTTGTCCATCAGTCCTCTGTAATTTGTAGGGTGGCATTAGTTTCCCAGTACATGGTCCTGCTGTCAAGTTGAAGATTCCTTATATCAGTGTTCTCCTTTTGGACTCAAATTTGACTACCCCTGAAGTAGTCAGACAGTTGGACTTTGTAGGTTCCTTCCAACTGAAATACTCTATTCTAAATGCATAGTTTATCTTAATATCTAGATTTCATGCAGGTGAATAGAAACATCTACCTACTTTTTCCTGCAACAAGCACTTACTGTGCCTGAACTTTGACTTCTGCTCTGCCCTTTATTTAGGGTGTGGTGTTTTTATGCCTATCACAGAGGATTCCACACTGTGCTGTAATAATTTCTTCTATTGCTCCAGAGTCTAAGTCTCTTTAGACCTGACTGAATTTTGCTAGAGGTAGAGCCCATTTTTGTGTCTAACTTTTTTTTTTTTGGTCCAGAAGTGTTGTTTTGTATGTTGGGGTATTTTAGGAAATAGGAAACAAATACTTTTATCTTGCAGCCTTTTTATCACTCATTTTCAGTGTGCCTTAATATCTGTTGACCAATGTGCCGTACTTTTAATTAGTAATGCTGCATGAAACAGCTCTTGGCCTTTAGCCTCTTACCTTACTGGCTAAACTTTGTGTTGAGGACTACATTTATGTTCTATGTCTGGTATCCACAAATGTTACTGTTGCTGGCTGTTTCTGTTGTGGCCCAGGTGATGCCCAGGGGTGCTTCATAAATAATAATTTCCTCCTTTGCAGTTGACCTGATAACCAAGGACTATCAGCTGCTGCCTTTTTGTTGGGATCCAAGAAGGTTTTCCTCTGCCCAAGAGGACACTGACATCTAGTGGATGGGTTCCACAGACACAGGGCAAGCGAACTGCTGCTTTAAGGCCATCTTTCTTCTGGACTCTTACCTAAATTTTGCTTTTGTTTAGATCCTCAGGGTTGTTTGGAAGAAGGAAGAAAATAAAAAAAAGCCTAGCCAGTTTTGTGTAACTTCTGGGGTTTAAAGATTAATGGTTGTGTAGTCAAACTGGTTGGTTTTTGTTGTTGATGTTTGTTTTTCTTCTCAGGCAAGTAGCCTGCATGTGAGCCTCAGATGTTTGTAATAAAATTATTTAAGATACTGCATTCCCCAGTTGTCCTTCCAGCCTGTGAAGAAGAAAAGTTACCTGCCTAGCACAGCAAGAAGAGGCAGATGTTCCAGCTTCTCACCTCGGAGGCAGGTAGTGCCTCTAAGTTGCCTTCAGTTCTGGGCCTGCCTTTCAATGAAACTTGAAGCCTAGTAACACGTGGTAGTGTTGCTTTGCAGCTTGTCTCAGACATCTGTATCCTCAAGTAGAGCCAGACTATCACAATTAAAAACACTGACATGAGAATGAGTTAATTTTTTTTGTATGAAACACCATAAAATAAAATGTAAAGGCTACTAACGCTTTTTCTGTGCTAAAGGGCACTTATGCAATACAAGCAAGAGATAAAGTAGAATATGAATATTTCTGTCCTAAGAGGAAAATTTCAGTAATTTCAGGTTGAATCAGTTTTATTAATATCAGACCATGAAGAAAAGTAAGAACATACAATCCATCCAAAACTAAAAATCACAGCCTTAGCTGACCTGTTTAGTTTAATTAAGATGAAAGATAAAAACAACTTTTATCTCCTGTTGGCTGTTGTCTCATCTCTAGAAATATCCCAGCATGCTGGACTTACTACTGAATACAGCCTGCTGATCAGTAAAAATATCCTGTGTCTTTACTTCCTTGATGACTACTGTAAACACTTAAGAGTTGTTACTTAGTTAATTTGTGATGACTTGCATGTGTGCCTCCTTCATTGTCAGCTTCTAGTATACAACTTTATTTGGCATTCTTTTACCCTGAAAGTCTGTCGTCTTGCTTTATGTAATATTCTCATCTTCCCCTCTTATTGTTTCTTTTCTAGCTTTGTTATCAAATGTCTATTATTGTGCTCTGCTTTTCCTGAGAAGTCGTGAAGGAAAATGCCTGATTGGCCTGGGAAGTTTTTTTGAGAAACTCTGCTTGTGAAATTCCTCCAGTCAGAATTTTTTTTTTTTAATAATATTTTTGCCTTTTAAAAACACTCTAAAGAGACTCTTATCTTGCCTGAATTCTTGTAAAAATTCACATACTCTTCTTTTGAACTGGCACCATATCAAATACTTATTTGAAGCTCAGATTAGAACAGCTTCCTTTCCCAAGAAAGGAACTGTAGTCTTATTACTTTGTCACTTCTTCCACATAGATGAGAATTATAGATAAGAATCTTGAGGCTGGATCTGAAGGCATTGCTGCATGTTTCTGAAATACCTGGAAGTAAATTTATCATCCAGAACCTGAGGGTGTTGAATAAAGTTGTTTGTGTTTCAGATGGAGAAAAACTTAATGAGGGTTCTCTATTGTTTAACAACCAAACTATTGACTTCTAAATACTGGATTGTGAATATTCAGCTTTTTAAAGTGATGACAGTTGAGGGTTATTTTAAATTTATCAGCAGCTTGATTGACAAGGCACTTGCCTCAACCAGATTCATTTTACCAGTTGACTTTAATACCTTTTTATTTGTTGAAATTTGGCACTGTAGGACTGTATTTTGCAAATTAGCTCTGTAACAAACATAGCCTGCAGGGTACAAACATCAATGAGAGGCTACTTTAGAAACCTTTATGTGATTGAGTGTATACTTCATATGAGGTAAACATTTATTTGCTCTTCAAAATAGAAGAGCTTCAGAAGTAATTACATTATAAATGTAATAACGGCATCCTACAAACTGGAAGTTAATTTAAAGTTTGACTTGAAGCTTTGGTGTTAAGGCAATAAAATGTATATAAAGGCTTTATTTTAGAAGTATCAGGGATTTAGGTTCTCAACGCTGGTTTTAAAAGAGGGCATACACAATACATTTGTTGCTTGACCCTTTAGTTTGATGCAAGCTTTTACAAGTCTTTGGAATTAAAAATTTCCTCCAAAATGTTCATGATTTTAAAAGGTTAAACTTCAAATAATTTTATTAAAACAGTGTTTTCATTTACTTTTTAGAAACTTCACTCTGGGTGTTCTAATGAAATCATGATATAGGGCTGCAGAAGAGGCAACTATTTATTTTGTTAGTCACTTTTGGGTTTGCATGACCTGAGAATACCTGGGATTAACATCACCATGGAACTTTAATTTCTAATGATACGTCAAACAGTATATTTGAAGCGGTTATATTTGAGAAAAAATGTAGCCTTTTCCTTCTTTTTTTTTTTGAAGCAGGTCATTGAACAAAATATGAAGAAAGAAAGAAACATTTTCTGTATGAGCGGTCGTACTATAAAGCCATAGAAAATGCTGCATATATGCTGATGTTACTTTTGTAGAAGAGAATTACATAAAATTCTGTGGAGAAGGCTTAAGGACTTTTTTTTTTTAGTTCAACAGAAACAAACTAAATGGTAGATTTTATATTGTTCAGTTGTTTAGCACTGATAATTCCAGCTCTTGAATGTTCAGTCATTAAAACAAAAAGTTTAATGGAGAGAAATAATCTAAAATCATTCTTGTGAATAACTTACTGTCTAGGTTTGTTGTTTCTATACTAGCCATTCCTGGTTTGGTTTCAGTTGAGCTTTATAGCTCTTTCTGCTAGAATTTTGTTGGCCATTGCATTCCCTGTTCTGTCTCTTTTTGAAACTGTAATTGGCATAATCTGGTTGGAAGCTGTGTGCTTTTGAACTGATGGGGACACGTTTGTTAGGCAAAAGTTGGCAGATACTACAAAGATAAACAATTATGACACAAAAATTCCTTTGCCTATCCATAAATATTGGGCTGATTATTAGCTAGGGTTATTACAGTTGAAATCTTAGTACAAGTTTGTATCTTTAATGAGGCTACTTCTTTCTGGCTCTTAAAATGCTATTGAACTCTGTCATAAATGGCCTCTTTATAACTAGCACATTCCTTGGCTTCCAGACACAGCCTCAAAGAATGGGTGAAAATACTTGTAAGCATGTTTTCTCCAGTTAGTAGAAATGTATTTTCTATTACCTTCTCTTTTCCTTTACATTACTTTATACATTCCCAGTGTATATGTTACTACATAGAAGTACTGATTTGGTGCTTGTCAAAAGTTATCTTTTTTTTTTTGTATTTATGTCTGGGAAGGTTTTAGATTGTGGGTTTTTGGAGGGGGGATAGTCATTGAAAACCGTTTGGGTGTTCTACTTGCCAATTATGAACTAACATAACTGTATTAGTAGTATCCTAATCTTGCCTGCTGAATACTGGGGGTTCTAAACTACTGAAAATGTCTACAGATAATGCATTTCTATACAAGGTTCAAGCCTGCTTCTGGAGGGGGGGGAAAAAAGCTAGACTTCTGGGGAAACGTAAAACTGGCATATTTATATTGGAATTGCTTGCATGCCTGACATGAGGATATTTAACACTGAACTCATGTCATCACATAGCGATTCAACTGTATGCTAAAGGATGTCACATAACTGAAAGGAACAGCACCTTTGAGTTCTAGAGGTGTTTCAGAAAGGTAATTTGGACCCCAAACCAATTCTCAGCTGCAGTGTTTCTTGACTGTACAAACAGCTATGCTTTTTACCCAGAGCATTTGTTAGGCTCTGGGTAAAGCTGGTTTAAGCTTTTCAGCTTAAAGTCATTTTGGTCAAAGTCTTACAGGGCAGAATCTCTGTTTCAGGTATATCAGCAAGACATAGCTGTTAAAAAGCCCTGATGCCTTTTTGGAAGGCAGGACATAGCAGCTATAGCAGATCTCTTTTTTGGGAGGTACAGATTTATTAAAAGGCTTTAAGACTACTCTCTGCCTTTATTTATGGCAATTTTCGCATTAGGGACCAGCAGGTAGGAAATTTTCGTTTACTTCTCTTAGAGTGAAAGCTCAATGCTTCCTGTTTCAGTTGTGGTGCGCTTTTTTTTTCCCCCCACCTAGTATGAACTGAGCTCAAAACAAACACTGACCTCAAGGAAATGTGTTCCAAGGCGTGGGAAAAGAGGAAGAGTTTTGCATCTTGTGAAGGAAGAGGGAGAAGAACTTGATTTTTTTTTTTCTTCTTTTTTTAGTGCTGAGCAGAAACAAAAACAATGTATATTCTCCATGGAACTTAATACCTCATTCCACATACTATGAGGTCAAGAGCAAGGCAATGCTAAAGACTGTGAGGAGAAGGAAGTTTTGATGGTAATAGATTATGAAATTTCCCAGGGAGATTTGACATAGTAAAACAAGCTAAATAGTCTTCAAAGACAAGAGGTTTAGCTGATACCCATTTAGATCTTTATGCTGCTTATTTATATGAATTGTACCTGATCTGTACTGGCTATAGAGCTCTTCTTTGAATGCTTGTCACAGGGTGCTTTTGACTGTGTAAGGATGTTACATATGTTACGCCAATGAGCACTGAAACCAAAGAGCTGTAGAGTCATAACCAGTGGTGACTGGTCCAGCCCCTCTCATGTGACCCTGAAAAAAGCATTGCTTATGTTCATTTTAGCTGCTTGATTGAGCTGGAATAAAGCCTCTTGCCTTTGGGGTGTTCATTGGGGGAAAAGTCTCAACTTGCCTTTAGATAATTTCTTCTGTGCTTCCATTGGCTTGTCTTGGGGATGCTGCTGCTTTGGTATCCATTCTTATTACATCATAGCTGTTGGGTTTTGACTTCCATGAGAAACTTTAAATCTGGGGTAAGGGAGGTAGGACAAGCATATCCTTTCATCTCTGTTTCAGGTGAAGGGCACAGTCCATAAAAGTCTTCACTCAATTCAGATGTTGCACTGACAATGTCAGTGTCACATCCAGGATGTGAAAACTTGTTTTACTTCAGAGCTAGTATGTCTAGATAGAGGGGACTGTAGTGTGGACACCTCTCCTGGATTAGTCAAAGGGTGGCTCTTGAAAGGAAGTTTACCTGGACCTATAACCAGTTTTTCGTTTTAAAATAAACAAACAAAACCCACCTCCAGCACTGGAGTGGAAAGTTCATCGCACGTGTCTCATACTTGCTCTGAGACTTGCTCCTGGCAAGGCTTTTCAGCAGAGCTCCACTATGGCAATGTTGGTGTTGCCGGTTTACTTCTGCTTGCATTTGCTGACCAAGGTGAGAAATGAGGTGGCCATTTAAACTGTTCTCTACATCTTTTCATTTAAGGCTAAATCTCCACTTAATAACACTGATTTCACTTGCGGTTACTGTCTTACTGAGTGGCTCAAATCATTGGGACCATTACAAGACTGAGCAATCTTCGTCTTGGTTTTGGATGCCTTGTAGCAAGACACTGAATTCAAGGTGTTTGTGGACACTCCCAACTGACCTGTTATTGTGGTGCTGCTGAATTCCCCCATAGATTCTGAAGGCTGTCATGGTCTAGGGTGAGAGACCCAGTTTCGTTTTACTTTTGCTGTGAATGCCTGCATTGGTTGCACATATAGATGATGTCTCGGAGAACACCTATAATACATAACCTTACCTGTTGTTCCCTAAACCCTATTCTGTAGGAAGCCACTGAAGGTGGAAGGGTTACATATCTTTGTACTGTTGCTTTGCAATGGTACAGCAGTTTCATGCTACAAAGGAAATATGCATGTAGTGAAAACTGGGCTGCATTTGACAGTTCTTTTTGCAAGTTATTTATAGCCATCATATGATAAGACCTTAAATTTCTGACTCTGACCTGAATGCAGATTCAACCTAAATGAGGCATAAATATGCATCCATCAGTTTCTTGAACAAATTGGCAAAGCTGGTGAAATGCTGGCAGTAAAATTATACAAGAACTGCTAATGCAGTTGATACCTGTAGCGTTGTGACAGAAAGGTCTGGAGGTGGGGAAAACTGTCTTTTGCTTCCTTATTTCAAGATGTTTTGTATTCAGTAGATTGGCATGCATAGTTATTCTGCAAGCTTTAAGAGTTTAAAAAGTTTTAGATACTAGTAATTCGTCTTCATATAAGAAACAATGATCATTCATTTTTCCTAAAATGAATGGTGTTAGTTGTCTTGAAAAATTGTGGATGATTTTATGAAGAACAACTCAAGCCTTTAGTTACCATCTTGACTTGAAAGTTCAACTACTTGTGAGAAATGATCAGTGAGGAGATTGGTATAGAAGGCTTAAATATGAAGATGGCGTATTTTACATGCTACAGTTAACAACTGATTTTTTTTTTTTTGCCATATTTAGTAGCTGTTTTCTTCAGTAACAAGCTGTTGGATTTTTTTGCAGGTATGTTGATTGATTACAACACTAGTTGATGAAATGTTTCAATGGAAAACCATTCTCTTAAAAAATATTCATCATAGCTTTCTTAGGAACATCTTCCCTTTTAATTCCATAAAAAGGTAACATGAAAAAGAGCTGTATATGTTCAAAGAAGGACTTAGAGGGAAAATCAAGATTAAATGCAAGGTTTTTTTTAATATACTTGTTCTGTTAGCATGCACAAAACCACCGAAACCTAGGACTGAAGGAAGAAGAGGAAAATAGTGAATCTATTTGTAACTTGGCAATTATGCTTATAGCAGGGTGGTTCCCTGGTTATGAGTTTTGTTTCCTTGTTTGTTTCTTTAAGAGCTTTGCTTCCCTGTGCTGTTTGTGTTTATATGGTTGGTTCTGAAAATCATCCTGTAGTCTGTTACAAAAAAATCTGAGGCTTGTTTCTGTTTTGAATTACCAAGAACTGTTCCTGCATTGCTTTAACACTGTTAAGAAGCCCGCTATTTGTAGTGCGTGATAATTTTAAATGCATTTTCTGGTTTGCACCAAGACATGCTTCCCAGCCTTCAACCCGAAGCAGTCTATTTTCTAATCACGTGGTTTCAGACTAACTGAAGTTTTCATGTTCTTCACTCATAGCCTGTAACTGTCACTGCTGTATTGTCCTGCACATTTTCACTTCATGTAAAGTGTTCATAGTAGTCTTTGCAGTAAACTGAGTGTGCTAAGGAAACAGTATGGTTCAGAGATAGAAAGTTATAATCGCAATTCTTGCATGCGTAATGAGTACGCTGCAGAGCTTTCCAAAATGTCTTAGAACATACATTAGATTTATTAACTAAAACTGGATTATGCTTTAGAAACTGAATGTTTTGCTTTGCTTATTTACTTGCTCATCAATACACCACAGACCGAATACTTTGGTCTTTTTCTATCCTTGTAAAGCTAGCCCATCACTGGCAGTAGGTATGTTGTTTAACTATTATGCTGAACATAAATTAACTGCCACTGTAATTGATAGTACTGTTAATTTAGCCTGGGATTAAAATGCAGATGGTATAAAAATACCTAAGGAAATTTTGCAAAACAAAATATGTTCTTGTGTGTTTGATGTTATCTCACAACTCTGCTGCCATAGCTGCCCATGTAGAGCTTCCTAAGCCTGTTGCTGTTGCTTGTTGTCACATAGCAGATGAACTGTGGGTGCCGTGGAGTATTCTAGCAGCTGACGTTTCACACTATGATATGTACTGCTTTTCAGGTAGGGTCAAAAAGGAGACTGAGGCAAACATCACTGTTTTACTAACTGATGTTTCAGCCATAGGAAATGTCAGATAAGGCTTAGGAGACAATTTGAAGACTCTAAATAAGTGAAGCCCTGGTGAAATATTTGTCATGCTTTCCTTGAAAAGAAGCCGGGAAAGGAGTCACAAGAATCTTTTTGCAACAGGCCCTGCTAACAAGTCTGTCCCCATCTTTCTCATAAGCCTCCTTTAAGTACTGAAAGGCTGCAATAAGGTCTCCCCGGAGCAGAGTAGAGGGCCAGAATCACCTCCCTCGACCTGCTGGCCATGCTTCTTTTGATGCAGCCCAGGGTACAGTTGGCCCTCTGGGCTATGAGTGCACATTGCCGGCTCCTGTCCAGCTTTTCATCCACCAGTACCCCCAAGTCCTCCTTGGCAGGGCTGCTTTCAATCCATTCATCCCTCAGCCCTACCAGTGTTGATACTGGGGGTTGCCCCGACCCAGGTGCAGGATCCTGCACTTGGCCTTGCTGAACCTCATGAGGTTCACATGGGCCCATTCCTTGAGTTTGTTCAGGTCCCTCTGGATGGCATCCCATCCCTCAGGTGTGTCAGCTGCACCACTCAGCTTGGTGTCGTCTGCAGCCTTGCTGAGGGTGCCCTCGATCCTACTGTCTGCGTCACTGATTAAACAGTCCTGGTCCCAGTACAGACCCCTGAGGGACACCACTCATCACCGATCTCCACCTGGACATGGAGCCGTTGACCACTACCCCCTGGATGTGACAATCCAATCAGTTCCTCGTCCACCCAACAGTCCACCCATCAAATCCATATCTCTCCAAATTGAGAGAGGAGGGTGTTGTGGGGGGACTGTGTCAAAGGCATTCCAGAAGTCCAGATAGGTGACATCAGTAGCTCTTCCCTTGTCCACTGAGGTAGCCAC
>NW_010542675.1:16023-47403 GCF_000687285.1 Phaethon lepturus
TAAAAAGCCAGTAGTTCCCAGGGTCCTCCTTGCTCCCTTTTCTAAAAATGGGAGCAATGTTCATCTTTTTCCAGTCACCAGGGAGCTCTCCTGGCTGCCAGGACTTTTCAAATATCACGGGGAGTGGCTTGGCAACTACCTCAGCCAATTCCCTCAGGACTCTGGGGTGCGTCTCATCATGTCCCATAGACTTGTGTATGTTCAGGTTCCTTGGGTGGTCTTGAACCTCATCTTCTCTTGCAGTGGGAGGGACTTTGCTCCTCCAGTCCCTGTCTTGCAGCCCATCCACTAGAGAGGTGTGGGAAGAGAGACTGCCAGTGAAGACTGAGGCAAAGAAGTCATTGAGTACCTCAGCCTTCTCATCTGTTAATACCTTTTCTGTGATATTAAGCAATGTGTCTTTACAGGCTTTCTAAAGTGTTAAAAAGATGAAATAAATTGACTGCGAAAGTCAGAGGTCTGTGTTTCCTGAACTGACTAGACCAAGTTCTTCTTAATAAGGTAGAATTGCACAAGTTGGGTTTGAAAAGCTGGTTTGTCTTTTTGTGAAAACACTGAAGTAGATTTGTAGTACAGACTGTAAAACCACTGTGGAAACTGGAAGTATATTTCTGAAGCTCAACTTAAAGGCTCATCCCCACACTGTCACATGTGGTAAGTGTTTGTCACCATCCCACAAACCACTTCTGTCATGCAGTGAATAAGCGGAATTAAACTTGAGCTTTTCTAATGAGAATGGAACTTAAGGCCTTGTGAATGTAGTTCTTTAAGTATGATGAATCATGAATATACACTTACTTTTTGACCATTTTGTTCTTAAAAGAATATATAAATGAAGATTTTTGTGGTACCAGAATAGCAGTTCCAGTGACTATGCAAGGGTCACGGAAGCTTACACTGTTATCTGCAGAGACACCAGGCTGGATCTCTGCTGTTGGCATCTGAGTATCTTCTGGGAAGCTATTTGGCAATTTACTGACTTAACCCAAATGAGTGCTGCTTTGTACTGTAGACAGTTGTTTATTATGAATTAGCATGAAACTGGACTGTGACGGATCTTACTGGCTATCTTGTCATCGACTCACCATAGTCTGAACGGAATTCTTTGTTCTTCTGCCCTGTCATTACCCCCGTTCTGCTATTGAGTACATTCTCCTTCTTCTGGTCACTCTAGGCTGTAACCTAGGAAGCACTGAATCTCTTGCATCCCACAGCAGGCTGTGTGTGCACATTGCAGTAGCTTTCTGCAGAAGTTTTCTGTTGCGTGTAGGGCAAAATCTTCTGCTGAGTCTGGCACTTTCCATTCCTGTGGTAGTTCATTCAAAGCTCAGTTTTGAGAATTCTTTCCTTACTTTAGCCAATCCTTTCTCTTCCAAAGCATGAAGTAGATACTGCTCTATGTAGCAGATACTACTACAAATCATAAAGACTACTACTTACTCTTTTTGATTGCTGTCAGGACTGTACTTACTTATCTTCTATTACCCACGTCACAGGACAGCTGACAAACAGGCATTAAAAGCATGGATCCTAAAGTATTTTAGGAACAGATGCGTGTTGAAGTCAACCTGTATTTCATTTTGTCTTTCCCTCGAATCTGGGCTATGCTAATCCTACTTTCCAGTCTGTTTAGCAGATTGTACAGCTGTTGAATCATGCAGGGGTGAAGGCTATGCTGAATTCTCATAGCATCGCTTTCTAAAAAATGGAAGCTGGTACTAGTCACTCTAGCCTTTTTGGCTTATGATAGGTCCAAGTTTTACCTGTGTTTTTTCCTGCATGCCTTTAAAATGGGCTAAAGCAAAAAGAATCATCTTCCTAGGGTACTTCTTGATGCCCAACCTTTTTCTTGATACACTTGAGGAAGTGTATCCTTTCTCATGCAAAATAACTGTGCTTCTACTCATGGTTTTTAGAGGTCATTTTTTTCTCTCAACTTCTGTTACTTTTTCTAAGCAGAGTCATAGCATTTGTCCCATAAAAATCAGGAAGATGGAAAAAAATTCAAAAAACTCACAACTAGGTTGAGACGTGGAACAATATACAAAATCATATTGATGGCCACGTTTGGAAAGTATCATTGTTTCTCTTTGCCTTTTTTCCCTGGCCCAAATTGGAGACTTATAGCCTATTTCAAACTATCTCTCAGTCTTGCAATTCTTAGCTGATATAGCTAAATTATGTGTATTTATTTTGCTATTTCTAGACTCCTGGTTGTGTTCAGTCTTAGCACAGGCAGTATTTCTTATTTTGACACAGGTAAGGGCAGTGTTACCTAGGACAGTATGTCTCCCGTATGCAGTGGTATTCTTTATGTCTGTACCATGTTACAAACCAGATTTCTCTGCCTGCTATGTATACACGCTATGTTGTGAGTTTGTTTTTAGTGTTGTGAAGATGAGTGTAGTCTGTGTGGAAGCTTCGTGTAACTGTTCATGTGTCCTTGAAGAATTGAATCTTCCTATTCTTCATTGTAGCAATGTTTACAGATAATATATTTAGCACTTCAATCACTGTGTGGTCAGAGACTTACTGTCCCACCTCCAAATATTTACTGTGTTTTCTTCATTGACTACCATTGCAAGGTTTTCAAGAGCAATGCACTTGAAGAAAAAAATCCCCTGCATGCTAGTTCTGTTACTGTTTTTAGCGTTCAGTGATTTTAATCTGTGATAAAATCCTCAGAGAAGAAAAAAGTAACTTGACTGAAAACTGGTTCTTCTTGATTTGCTTTTTTTAATTGTACCTTGCCATTGATTTTCCTCGGTACATGCCACTTTTAAAGATTATTAGATGCATATTATTCAACTAAATGCAGAGTTTTATTCACATTTGCACATAAAATTTGCTGTTTTTTCACTATATACAGACAAATTTTATGAATGTGTTTTTCTGTACGTAACAAATGCTGAATTTTGTGTGTTGTTTTTCTTTTCCCTTTGGAAAGGAAGAATTATTGGAGGACTTGGGTTGACACTTACGATATCCTTCTGCCTGTATGTTGTTGCATAGTCAGTGATAAACAAGATTTATGTTTTTAACTAGCAACCAACATCCCCCATTCTTCCCCTTCCCCAAAATAAAGCAATCCATGAACATTTTGCTTCTTCAAAGATGATTATCAAGTATCAAAGATAGAGTGAGGGGAACATGAACAAAATCTATCCTTCTACCTGAGCAGAATACCACTCAATGGAAATGCTAAACTCCTTTTGAAGCTCTGTTTTCCTATTGATTGTCTTATATATCACCACCATGTCAGTGTCAGTAGAGTGGCTGGTTTTGCGACCACCTATCTTTAGCTGGAAGCCAGAGTTAACTGAGTTCTAAAGGTTCCTTTCTAAATCTGGATGTTTACAGAATCTAAAATAACAAGCACTGGTGGCTCCTCCTCCTCTATAAAGAGAATTTATACTCTTCCTCAGTTTTAAGGTTGCAAAGACCTAATTTGAATGGGATGATAAAAGCTGTATTGCTTTTTTTATTTCCTGTGTTGCTGGAAGGCATGGGCTGGATTTTGTTGTTAGAGGTTTTGACTGTGTTAAATTTCTCAGATTTGAAATAGATTGAGGGGAAAAAAATGACATATTGTTGTGAATACTGCAGACCTCCTGTCACTCATCTTATTTGCGAATACCTTGTACCTGAGAGGCAGGGATCTCCTTTCTCTGGGTGTGCTAGAAACTCAACAGGAATCGGGTGTTAGGAGTTGATACCTGTTAAGAAGGAGATTCTGCCTTCTGTTCAGTTGTCGGTGTGTTGGAGGCCATGTGTTTCAGAGCAAAGTACCATCTGTTAACAACTGTTCCTGAGCCAGCCTGCTCTGTGCTCTTCCTCTAGGTATTCTGAGCAATAACAGATTTTTCCTTTCTTACAGGTATTCTTAATGCAGTTGTTACTCCCTAACAGGGCAGGGTATTTCCTAAATAAAATACAGCCATATTCCGTACTGCTGCTGTAGTGACTTTTCCAAAGTTCCATGTCTTATGATGTATAAAGCTGGTTTCAACTTGGTTGTAAATGCTGGTGAGCTAAAAGTACTGAATAATTAGGTTTATAAACTTTGTCGTAGTGAATATTGTAAAAGGAGAGAAGTAGTATTTCTTCAGTGATCTTACACTTCATTGATGAAGCTAATACCTAGTAATGTTTCTCTTGTCTTAAGACTTGAAAATATAACAGGAATGTTTTATTTCAGAGGTTAAGAAGATTATCAACAAAATACAGAACAGAGAAGATCTACCCAACAGCTACTGGAGAAAAAGAAGAAAATGTTAAAAAGAATAGATATAAGGATATATTGCCATGTGAGTCTGATTTACATGTTAATAGAAGACAAAAGCAAATATTTTTTATTCTTAATGTATTTTGAATTTTACTGTTTAGCTATTACTGAAAGGCAAAATTGGAGATAATTTGCTGAAAGACAACTTTCATACAAAATTTATTTTTAACTTGGAAAGCAAAGTAAGTGAACCTTTGTCTATTTTATTAGGAGAGCTATCACTTAAAGATAAAATGTACGCTAGGTCCCAAGCCCTATCAAATTGACATCTGGGTTCTTTGGTTTGTATTTTGCTAGAGCCCAAATGAAATTCTGTTTAATGTGCAAACACAGAAGACAAGCGCCAGAGCAGAATTTAAATTTTAAAACCACCAGTGAGTGGATATAACAGGTCAGTGATCTGTAATGACAAGATTGCCTGTTACAAGCTCACTTTGTGTAGCTTATGAGGCCATCCATGTATTTCAGCAACTCTTACTGTGTTTCTCAATATCATCAGCTGACAGTGAGATTAAAGGGTAGTCTTCTAACAAATGTCATTTTTCATATCCCAGAAGATAAGCAACAGATATGTTTTACTCTGCTTAGAAGTGTTAGGAGGTTTATAACCAACTTGGAGTTGAAAATGGTCTTAAGCATCATTACCTTTCATTTTCAAAATATGTTCTAGTAATAAACTCCAGTGAATTACTGCATGTTTCAGATTGTTGTATAGCTGTGTGCTCTGTTTCTCTAGCACTGGAATTTTTACTGTTGATTAGTGCTTGGAGCAACACTTCCAGCAGTAAACTGTGCCCTAAAGCCACAGGCCCTGGATTGTTTAACAAGCTGGGCGTAGTGCTTGCTGCTGCAAGGAAGGAAAGGCACATGTATTAAAATTTTGCTGGAGGATATATGTATGACCTACATCACATGTTGAAGAGTAGCGTGGTACTAAGGTCAACTTCAGCAAATTAGTTAACTATCATTGGGGTTTTTTCTGTGGGGTTTTTTTTTTTAGTTGGGAGGAAGCATGTTTCATGGATGGAGTGAAGCAGGGGAAGCTGTTATTGTTAAGAGTTGTTACGCTTTCTCTTGTGCTAGCATTTTGGTAGATCATGAACAATATAGCAAAATCTTGGTAGCACCTAGGCTGAATCGATGAGACAATAGCTAGTTCAGTAGTGATTTGCTGCAACCAGAACGGTAGATGTGCATTTCTTTTCATCTACATAAAAATAAAAGCTGTCTCATTGGATCTGAAAGGGTACGCAGATCCTCAAAGCTGACATTGAGGAAAATTGAAGGTATATTTTCAGTTAAAGCAAGAATATCTTCAAACATCCAAAGATTCCAGCAGTAAAGTGATGGGAGACCAGCTTGACAGAAATGAAAGCCAGGAGATGTTTTGGAGGAGGAAGGGGGATGATACTTGTCCTATCTTTTATAAATCTGGAAAAGAACTTAGAAATGCAACTTAACTGGAGATTAGTGCTGTATTTATCAGAAATTGTTACTGCTAACAGAGATCAGTACCTCAATATTAACTCAATACTGGCTTAATAGTAAAAGATGCGTGCTTGTTCACATTATAGTTTACTAAGCCATCCTAAATGATAGTTAAATGAAATATGGTGTTCACTGGTTACCTGAAGACACCAATTAGTAATTGTGAACTGAGCCTTTAAGCTATGTATGAATATCCAAGCACTTAATCTTCTGAACCTGGAACCTGCAATAGGATTTTTCTTGGAGAATTCTCTTCCAGACCTGAAACTCGGAAAGAGCTGAGCTGTGACAGATACAGGCAGGCTTGAAATGTTGACACTTGGAAACTGCTCTAGAATTTTGGATCTACTGTGGTGGGAAACTAGGAGCCCTCATTAGCCTCCCACTTTACTTAGTCTGATCTGCTGTTTAAAAGTAGTTTTTAGTATTAAGTCTGTGACACCATTGCATGCTTATAAGGTGTTCTTGCTTTAACATTATGAGTGTAATATGTTTTAAGGGTTTCTGTAGGCCTTTATGTGAGAGTATGTTGTCTTTAGATCTGTGGTCTAAATGTCTTGTAATCTGCACTTGTGCTTTTTTTTAGGAAGCATTACGTGGTAACATAAACATTTTAATCATATTATCAGAACTGTAGCAGAAAGTTTCACCATCTTGGAAGCGAGTATCTTGGAAGCTTCTTGGAAGAGCTTTCTGTATAGAAATAGCTCTTAGCATGTACTTCTTGTGGGCATGGTTCCCTGCTTTATTACCAGCGAAGTTTTGACAAAAAAAAAAAAAACCAATCATATTTCCTCTTTTTAAATAGACTTGTTCTTTATGCTTTTTTCTTGAACTTAGCTCTAATAAAAGTTTTAGCAGCTGTTCTGTGGTTGAGTAATTGACTCTGAGAGCAGAAAGTTACAGAAATTGCTTGAGCAGATGCTGTTTCTGGAGATACCTCTAGTTCCCCAGTTCATCGATAATTTTTTAATCTGATTTTCCAACTAAAACAGCCTCTATTGTAGAGATAGTTTGAATTATTTTTATGTGGTAGCAAGGAAGTGTTGGTATCAACAAGAGCTGGAGGGACTGGTGAACCTTCCAACGACCTACCCTCCTTCTTAGTAAGAATCATCCAGTTGTTTCTGTATTAAAGATGTGCTTAATTTTTTTTCAATGCCAAAAAGAATTCCAAGATGTTTAGTTTATTCTGTCAACAAGTAATAAAGGCTATTTCTAAGACTGCTGAGGATTTTTGTCTCCAAAGAACTGCTGTTTTTCTAAGAAACATTCTTTGAGACAGTCCGTAGTGCTTGAGGCAGAAACCTGAAATATCAAAACCTCCTAAATGAAGGAATCTGCTGCTTCTAGTTTAGAAGTGCCACAGCAAAGTGCCTAGCCTGGTGTTTGGGGAATAGAAATCAGTCTGCCTGAGCAGTAAACGCCAGTGCATGTTTCATATTGTACTATGTGAATCAAAACTGCAATTTTGATTACATTTGATTAACAGAATTTTGCCTTTTTAATGAATCACTTTTGCAATTTTAGTAGTTGGTACTCTGTAAACTTGAGCATCAGAAGCACATTGCAGTATGAGCTACTCTGCTTATCCCGACCTGCATTGGTTTACCTATAAATTAAATTGACTGACTTGATTGTGTGACTTATCTTTGGGAAACATTCTTTAATGCTTAATTTCTTCTATAGATACAATAAGTACTATAGATATTATATTTACTGTTACATATTGATTCACATGTGTTGTAATTCTTGTTTAAAAAAAAAAATACAATTCTTCTTTCAGTTGACCATAGCCGGGTTAAACTGACCTTAAAAACTCCCCCCCAAGATTCAGACTACATCAATGCAAACTTTATTAAGGTGTGTATTACTATCTTAACAGTTCTTACATTCTTTCTAAGATTTTATTTCATATCAGTGCAGTTTAATATTACAGTTTGAGATAAGAATTTAAAGCTGTGAGGGAAGATTTTACTTTACTATGGCTGGAATAAATTTTCAAATATGATGCCATTTATAAAGCATTTTTTTAAGTTTTAATATTATTCTAAGTGTAAATATAATATAAAATACTTAATATTAAAGTGACAGGCAACCAAACTGGAATTTATACCATGGGAAAATTCAGCTACAATTCTTTTAACAGTTGATAGTGTTAAAAATACCAAATTTTAAGAGAGGCTGTTTCTAGGGATCAAAAATGAGGCATTTGACATATCGTGTACGTTAATAGGCAAATCTTGCTGTTCATGGCAGAAATGTGGCAATGGAAGTATATCTAACATTCTTAAATGGAAGCCAGAATTTCGCTAAAAGCCTGTTACACTTGCTTCAGAGTGTAAACAAAGTCTTGGGCTTTCCTTGTAGCTTTGTTCTGATGCTGCTTCTACACAGTAATGCTTATTCAGAAACAGGTATTCCTTTAAATCTCACCTCTTGAATGTTTAGCTTGAAAACCTGATTGTAAATGTCTTCAAGCTTTATATAAAACAAATTTTAAAATTTGGGATTTTTGAAACGTAGTATTACTGTGAACTTAAATTTGTTCAAGGGGGTGTTTTATAGCAGGAAGATTTTTCAAATTTTCATTATTAAGTGTTTGTGTAACAAAGAAAACGCAGCCTTAAAGGGAGTCTTCAGAATCTGAACACACAGAAACTTAATATTTTCTGTTACAGTCTCTGGCAGCACAGTAGTTGTTATAATCTTGGGGCCCCTTGAAATCGCCAGCAAAATTCCCACTAATGTAAATGGGACTCGTATTTCATATTCACCCTCCTGTTGTACCGCCCCCCCCCCTCTAATTTTACATTATTATAACCTAAAGTCTTTTTTATTCAGTGCAGATAAATTTTATTTATAAACATTAATGGTTCTTTTGTGCAATCCTAGGGAGTACATGGGCCAAAAGCATATGTTGCTACCCAGGGACCACTAGCAAATACAGTAATAGACTTCTGGAGGATGATATGGGAATACAATGTTGCCGTAAGTACCTACTTAAAAACCAAAATTGGGCATTACCTTAATTCATGGCACAGTGATAGTGTATCTCTTGCCTGAGCTGGCTATTATTATCAAGAATGTTGACAGTGATTTAGTCCATTTACTTCTCAAATCTTGTTTTTTGTAGTTTAAATAGCATTCTATATATAATTAATATTATTTATTCAAGCTAATAATGTAAATTCGAAGTAATAATTTCGTATTCATTCAATAAAATTATGCATATTTATGAATAGGTTGGTGCTTGGTTACATCTGTCCTGTAGGAGACCTTACAACTCTGACTTAATGTGAACTGATGAAATCGGATACAGAAGCGGCATGTGAAACAAAAAATATAAAAGCTTACCTTTCTATTTATGCTAATTTTGGGTTACTTATTGTTTTATATATTTTATATCTGTTTTAACTCCTGACAATAGCTTTTTACTCTTAAGTACTGTTAAAGTTTGTTATGTTCAACATATTGTTTCTGAAAATATTTTTTTGTTTTATCAGACACTTAAATCATAGTTACTTATTGTAACAAATAGCTTACCTGTTAGTGTATTTTTATTGTGCTATTCACATTAGTTTATCTGAAATACCTTCAGTTTTTGCGTGTATTTTAAGTAGTCTATGTCATTTTAAGCAAATATAGCTGTGTTTCTTCCAGTTGGCAATATTGTTCTATATTTTTGTGATGAAGTCTAGACATTACAGTCAGGCTGAATAAATAAGGTATTTGTACAGGATTGCAGTGAATTCAAATTAAGTAGCCTTAAAATGTTGTATTAGTGTTTAGATTAGATTATTTTGTGCAGGATAAAACTTGGGGACTATTTTATCAGTAGTAAATTATTAGTAGTAAAAATAGTAAAAAAACCCTATTAATATTAAAAAATAGTATTAATTAGTCTCTTCAGTAGTAAGCAATTAAGGAGTACCAGTATCTGCCCAGATAGAAGCAAGCAGTGAAGTGCTGGTGAACTTACTTGATCTAAAACCAGCTAAGTCCAAGCATCTTTTTTTCTTTTCAGATAATTGTCATGGCCTGTCGAGAATTTGAAATGGGAAGGGTATGTAAAATACTAAATACAAAATTAGATGAGTATTGCCCATGCAGGGCAATATGCCAATACCTGTGAAGCTTCATATGCCAAATCCATAACTAAAAATAATCTGTCAGGTTGAATGTGGATGCCTGTCCTTATATTTGTATGCATAGAAAACAGTGAATGTGACTGCTTTTCTTTGCTCCGTTTATAGTGTTACGTGATTATTTAGGTGTCATCTCAGTGGAATATATGTGTTTGTATACAGAACTGTACCTATGGTCTGTTTCTGGTCATGTCATTATGGAAAAAAATCTATCTTTGTGGCATGTAGGCCAATTATCAATCCTGAGTCTCTCAGAATTTCCTGTGAATTGATACAGCTGCAAAAACAATCTATCTTAAATGTCTGATATAATCTTATGTGCTGAAAAGGAAAAAAAAATGTGGTCCAGAATTGTGAACTCCAAAGTAAAACAAAAAAACTGAATTAGCTCTTATGACTTCCCGCTGTATGATGTGTGCTTGTGCATAAGTAGGCAGTCATGAAGTTCATGTCCTACTTTACAAAGTGTATTTTGGCTGTATTTATTGATCATCTGCGTTTTCAGTTTTGTTTTTCTTTTGGTATCCAAAATAAAAGATGTTTTACTATCTTAAAAGAAGTCCAGCAAGGCACCAGTAGGCAGATGTTAAGGAAAAACACTGAATAAGAGAGAGAATAAGGCATTCAAGATTATAATTTTGTCTGCTCTTCTTCTGTTAATCATTATCTTTCAGTGCTATAAATGAATTAAATTAGGATTCTTTGTTTTAACAGAAAAAATGTGAACGTTACTGGCCTCTATATGGAGAAGCAGCTGTAACTTTTGGACCATTTCGTGTTTCTTGTGTAAGTATAAAGCTTTATAAATTAATTTTGAAGTATTTAATGCTTTTGTAACTTAAAATAACTGTTCTACAAATGCTTTTTTAATTGTTTGGTACCAATTTTTGCACAAAGACAGTGGAAAACAATGTGTATATCTAAGCTGTGTTGAATCCTCCATAATTGTTTTTCTTTAAGGAACCGGTGTACATTGGTCTAGCATCTTTGTGTCATTTCTTTAGCTTTACATGATGTACGTTTGGATGTCTGTACCATACTCAAGAAATCAAATAATATTCAAGCAGTTGTTTCTCTCTGTTATTACTTTTGTGCGTTTTGGATATGCATGAGGAATGAAAGTAACACTGGACTAGGTTATTTTCTTGAAGTTACATAAAGTTAATTAGCATGAATAAAGAAAAGGGAAACTGAACTAACTTTTTTTTTTAGCTTGTTTCTGTCGGTAACAGATACAGATTTATATGAAAATACTTCCTTTGCGTCTATTGTTGCTTTTAAAATCAAAACAAAAATGAGTAGCAGATCGCCATGAGGTCTCAATCTTTTCCTGGAGGATTCCCGGGGGGTAACTGTCAAGTAAGCTGTGGTTCCAGAAAGACGGAGGAAACCTGAATGTTTTCATTGCATGTTGTGTCAGTGTTATCAAGACTTCTGATCTCTAAGTGTAACTATTGAGAGCCTCTTCCAGTTTTGATACTTGCTTATAAATGGTAACATAAGGATTTCTGGCAGATTAATAGGCAGGAAGAGGGTCTGTGGATATCTCCTACACCAAGCACGGCAGGGAATTGAGAGTAGTCATTCCTTTGGCACCTGTCATCTCAGCATCACACAACAGTATACTCCAATAGGTTTTTGCAATCATTTTTCATGGTAAATTCCCAGTAGTAGATAGGAACATGTTAAAGAATATATACAGTTTCCTAAATTCACCTGTGAGAAGCTGTGATGCTAATCTTTCAAAGGCATCTTCAAAGTGTGATATAAGTGATATTTTAAGTACGATAATATTGTTTGGTGTCTACAGTATAAACTTTCCTTGATGTTCCAAAGGCAGATTTGAAAATTCTGGGAGCCTAGAAGCTGTGCTTTTTGGCCACAATGAAGATAATCACAATGATCCATTCAGATGCACCTTTAATTGAAAATAATGGAAGGAAAAAAATGAAAGGAGATGTCACAGGATAGAGTGCTAAGAGGCTGAAGTTTATACAGCAGAAGTATTATAGAAGGATGGCTGTGGAAGGCAATCTGGGAATTAAATAAATGTATGGAGAAATAAAGCAAAAGAAGTACTTTTACAAGGTTTTACTTGTACTACTACAAGTTCTATTGATGGTTTCAGGAGCAGGGTGTATACTTATTGGTTTGAAAACTCACATTTTTATTTTAAGTACAAGTAACATCTTTCACAGATATCTTACGTAGCAAGCTAAGTTGCTGCTGTTTTAAAATCAATGTTTTGATTGCCCATCTTTTGGTGAAATCATAGATACAAACCCAGTAAATTAAAAAAAAGACACCGGAGTTTAAAGTTTGGATTTTTAGTTATATCCTGTATGCTGTATATTGATCTTTTCCAATTCATTACTCTTTTCTCATGTTTAGGAAGCTGAGCAAGCAAGAACAGATTACTTCATTAGAACATTATTACTTGAATTTCAGAATGTAAGTATATGATCACTTCTGGTCTCAACTTTAATGGTTGTTCAGAGATCTCTTAAGTGATACAGTGGAGGAAACTCATGAAAATATCTTCAGTTTTTTAGGTGCTCATTCTGTACATATGTAAATCATCAAGTTTAGAAGTGATGTTAAAAGCTTAGTATATAAGAAAAGAGTAGTGAAACTCTTTACTTGCCTTTTATGTATGTTCTTGGTTAGCCAAAGGTGTGTGATGGTTTTCAATACCATGTGTTAGCAACTAGAAAGCTTCTGTCACCCCAGGAGAATTTCACTGTATACCCCAACTGAAAATATGATGACAAACGGAATCAAACTTACCAAAAAAACCTGTTTCCTGTAGTTAGCTTCTTTTTGGGTGAAGTATGTGTACTTGTTACAGTTTGCCTTATACTTTCTTTTATTGTCAAGACCGTTTTACAATGTTAAAAGATATTTCTGATGCCCGTTCATGTACTTGTATTGCCAAATAAAAATAAAGCAAGAATGACAACTAATGATTTCTTTTTTCCCCCAAACTTTCTCACTCTAGCTTGTAAAGTTACTCTGTTTGGAATTGAAATAGATATGAAAAATATGGAATGTTCTTGATTAAATTGAGTTGCATTGTCTTTTTGCTTGGAGAACTTCTGCATGGGGGAATTAAATGTAATATATTCAGGGGTCAAGGTAGAAATGTACTTCTAAAAGTGAGCTCAAGACTTCTGGATTCTTGAAGATTTGATATCCTAGTGTTCAAAATGTAGAAGTGGCTTACCAGACAAGTATTCTGGTAAACAAATTCATTTACACTATTTGTTAAGTTGGCAACTGTAAATGGTTAAGATTAATCTCTTTATAGAAGAAATGGAGTTTATTCATCTTAGTGAAAACTTATGACACAAACTGCTGTAAAACATGAGACCTAATTCATAAACTGAATGTTAATTGTGAAAATTGTCATATTTTTAGTGAGAGAAGAGCACTTGCATTCTCATGTGACTAAGAATGAATGGTTTAAGCCTTTCTTGCAACTTATACTTAAGTGTCAGATTTGAGGTGACTATTTTCTGAAAAGCAAATGTCAGTAAATAAAAATAAGTGTAGAGCTGTCCTGCAAAAACATGAAAGTTGACAGTCTGTTTTACAGAATACCTGTCATTTTAATTGGCAAACTATTTTAAGAAATTATTTATTACAGGTTAGTCTCACTTATGGTTATGTGTTCTTTAGCAATGCTGTGTTCCATTTCAACAACTGATACTACAACAGTTATGAAAACTGGTTAGTCATGATGGGGGTAATTTTGGGGTGTAATTTTTGTCTGCAGTAGCTTGCTAGGTGCTTGCAGTGGGATGCATGAACTTAATCAGTTTATTTCTGTTAGTGTGTCCTGAATGCTCGTAACTGACTGTTCTATGAAACTTTTTAGATAGCAGAAATCAACTGCATAACAAGTGTGGGTTTTGCAACATTTTTAGAAACGGTGCAATTAAAAACAGAACAGAAGAGATAATCAAAAACCCCAAAGCAGAACCTACATTACTTTTAATACCTGAATATCATGAGAACTGGTTACTTCAGAAACAGTAGCTAATTTATATTTTGCTTGCATATACTATACATGCAACTCATGTTTGGCTACTTGACTTCCATGACTTCTGTTCCACTTAATTTTTATGGGGTGCCTGTGTACTACGTAAAAACTTCAGTAGTAACAAAAAGCTACGGTTTGCATTATGCTTTTGATCTTAGCAGAGCCCAAAGGTTATGTTCCTTTAAGGTGTAATACAATTGAAAGGATTAACAAGATATTTTGCTATTCAACCTACGCAGCTGATAAAATGATTTTTCTTCAGCCTTACCTAGCAAAATTGCTTCAGGGTTTCTGTGAGCACACGTTTTGGTAATGAATTACAGACTTTTCATCTTACTTCGAAGCATTCTAGGTGTAGCCTTGAACTCGTGAGGAAGATGTGTATTGGTGGTATAAAGTAATATTCTTTTAAGTTCACTTTCTGCTTTTCCAGAATAATGAAAAGTTTGGTCACTTTGTAAAATTTTCAGCGGATTATCATACAAAATACTACGGAAAAGAATTTAAAATTCATATAAGTATACAAAATTATCCTAGGTTCTAGGAGGAAGGCCAGTTTGAAGCTTGAAGTTTATTTTAAGCTAAAACACCAGGTTCCTTCTTAAAAAGTGGCAGTAAAAAAAGGACTATGAAGGTCCCTTTTCATTTTTCATTTCCATATAAAAAGTATAAATCCAGATTTTTTTTTTTTCCTGACATTTCTGCTAATGTGAAAAATCACTGGGTTTGTATCTTTAAATGTAATTAAGTGAAAGTTCTTCGTGGGCCTTAATAGGCAGCTGTGACTTTTCTTCCTCGCTGATAACATAGGTTTTACATAATCAGTTGGATCTTTAAAATTTCTTTTCTTAGGATGCATTTTCTCTTGTTTTTAATAGCTACAGCGCTTCCACAGGTCTGGCAAAAGTAAAGCATCAAAAAGAGTTGGTTCCATTGGAAGACAATACAAATTTCCATGCTCAAGAGGCCCACTGTGTTGCTTCTCAAATAGCTAAACAGAAGGCAGAATAGGTGTGGAAACTTGTAACCTGTAACGTTGATCAAAAGATTCATACACCTCTCTAGTACATTACTCTGAGGGTATACTAGAATCCAGAGGTGTGACAGCAGCATGGAAGGGTGCAGTAGAACTAGCTATACTGCAGATGGTTTGGATAATGATGAGAAAGAAGCTTTAGCCTTTCAGGGATTCAGAGAGCTGAGTAACTAGACTGTTCTAAAGCCTGCTTCTTACCTTGTCTTTAGTACTATTGTAACATAGGCTAACTAGAATAAAAGTGTACCTACTGTTGTTGCATATTTAGATATGGTCTGAATTATTTCTTTCATTTACTTAATTTCCTTCTGTGCGCTCACACATGCACGCACACACTTTATTTTGTAATGTCACAAAGCACCCACACACCAATTTTTTTCCAATGGAAGCTACTGGAGTACAATTGGAAAGAGAATCTTTCATGGTGGTTTTTCTTTCTTTTTCAAAGTTTAAGGCTGTAAGAATGTAGAATCTTTTAACACAGTGCAACGTTGTGGGTCCTCATATATTATAGAGAGGGACTTCTGTGAACTGTCCCATAGTGCTTTCTCCTATACATTAGCAGGATTCAAAATACTACTCCAGAATTTCCCTTTTGTTTTTCTAAGTGGTATAAGCTGTAGGGGTTTTTTTGTACAGTAAATGGCTTTGCTTGTCCACGCTTAATCATGTAAAAAGTAAAGATGCATAGAATTAATTATTTCATACAAACTCCTCAAATATGTATTATCATTAACACCTTTCTTCTTCCCTCTCCCTTAGGAGACTCGTAGTGTCTATCAATTTCATTATGTTAACTGGCCTGACCACGATGTCCCTTCATCTTTTGATTCTATACTGGACATGATCAGCTTGATGAGAGAATACCAAGAACATGAAGATGTACCAATTTGCATACACTGCAGGTATCAAATATTTTTATTTTTTTAAGTTTATACGTTTTAAGTTTTTTGTCTAGACTTTTGGTATGAAATGCAGTAGTTTGATTTTAAATCAGAATTTATTTATTTATCTATTTTAGTTTTCTAGAAAGGAGTATTTCTTCATGTCAGAAGTTGGCTCAAAATCATATAGTCTTTGTTGTCTTAAAACTTGTGCCACAGTGAAATTTGAGTTTAAGACAGAATATCAGTCAGAAAAGAATTAGTCTTTACAAGGGAAACCGTTTTGTGGTTCTTAAGACATTTAAATCCTCATTAAGACAAAATAGACTTTGAAGGTCATTGCAAATCACATGTGGGAGTGAAGGTTCCATTCTCAATAGGAGAGACTACAGACCAGGTACATCACTACCTAAGAACTTTTCTGTCTGTCCTCTAATATGACAAAAAGATCTCTAAGCAGTAGGCTGTGGTTTTCGATTGGTAAGTTTTTGCTTCTGAGCAGCAGTCTTGTCTTTGACTTGAAATTTGGCTAACAGAAGGACTGTTGAAACTAAACTGCTATGAAAATGTTTTGGTGAATTGACCGTTTCTGACAGTCTCTCTGTAAAGTTCTTGTCTATGATATTTGATACTTTTTAAAGCAACAAAAGTTAATGTATTATATGTCAGGAAAAACTGAATTCAAATTCCTAAGCCAGGAAATGTTAAATTGTTGGGTCTTACTAACTTAGCACTGAAATCCATTTCACTTTGTCCTGTTTCTCTTCAATGTCAATACAGTTGTGAAAGTTGGTTCTTTACAACAATATAATTATGTAATAAATACGCATGCATTATAACTCTTTATGTGTAAAATAGAAAAATTCATACTATAAGGAAGAATAAATGTGATAGTTTGCCATTTTTTTATAAATTTCGGTTTTAAGTTTTTTAGATGAAAAACAAAATACAGTATGATACTAAATCAGAAAAACATGGGAAGTCTTTAAATGTATTCTGTTCTGCCACTTAACATATCTATCATTAAACTTGGACAAAATCCCTGCTGCTGAAGCAGTGGCAACTAGGAATAGTGTGAGGCAATAAAAATGTCAGCATTGAAGCAACTTTCATGATGTAGTTCCAACTGGCTATGAAAAACTTGCATAAAAAACTTCAAAGCTCTATTTTGCACTGGTAATTTTTTTTTATTTTTAAGACACTACAGTGTCAGGTTGAGTGAGCTTAATGATAGTCAAGAGATTTTGATTTTTTTTTTTTTCACGTGACCTCTGGAAATATAAAGCTTATAGTGTGTTTTTAACAAATTAAAATTTCTAACACACCTAACTGTTTATGTTCATAGTGCAGGGTGTGGAAGAACAGGAGCCATCTGTGCCATAGATTATACATGGAATTTGCTTAAAGCTGGGGTAAGGAATCTTAGAAGAAGAAATTTTGTGGCATTCCATCATTTCATAACAGTGATTGATTGAGCTCCCAAATATTCTAAAATAGTCAAATGTTTAAGACATTTGGGAACTCTTTTGACAGGTTGAATGTTTAGATTCATTGCATTCATGCTTCAGTATGAACATACTTTGCTTTGACAGCAAGTTTTTATCTAAAAAGTCACCGTAGAATTCTAATTTTTTTAAACTTATTTCAATATGAAGTGATTTCGAATTCAACTTTTTCTGTTTCTGCTTAGTCTTGCAGCTCCTAAAGCCTGATATTTCATATATACAGGGATAACTTCATTCTGCATTTTTTCAGGTTATGAAGCACCATTAACTTTGCAGTATTGTATTAATGCCTTAATTGGATGTCTCATTATCAAAATACTGGAAATGCTCTCATCTGGTCTAAATCAAATGTTTAAACCCAGTTCTGGAGAGGAATTGCTTTTTAAAAAAAAAGTTGAATAGCTGCAATGTAGAGAACAGACGGGCTTTACCTGCAAAAGTTAAACATACTTTATGTCTAACAGCTTTTATATTGCTGTTCTGACAAACAGTTATGTCATTGTAATTGACTTCCTTCTATATTTCAGAAAATACCTGAAGAATTCAATGTATTTAATTTAATACAGGAAATGAGGACACAAAGGCATTCTGCAGTGCAGACAAAGGTATAATTTGTTTTAAAAAGAATTTTTATCATATGATAATATACCATCATTCTTTGTAAAGATTTCATACACTAATTTTTATCTGGTAACTTACTATAGGAGCAGTATGAACTTGTCCATCGAGCCATAGCACAACTGTTTGAAAAGCAACTGCAAAAATACGAAAGTTGTGCGGACTGGAAGATTGCAGATGGAGTGGTATGTGTCTTTCCTGTATGAGTTTCAGTTAGTTGTAGCTGTTACCTTCTGATCAAGATTCTCCGGTAAAGTCTGTTTTTTGAAGTTAAGTGTTCAGTGGTGTTTAGACACATACAGAATTTGTTTGGACTACAAGTGGTTTTTGCTGAGTAGGGACAGCTAGCCTGTACTTAACTTACACTGAGGACTTGGTTGGAAAAGCTGAGTTGGATAATTAAAGGGATATTTACCACATATACCAAATGCAGTTGCAATGGGGGAAGCAATAGAAGGAATTCTAGTATGGGTGAAATGCAGGACTCAAATATTTAAATTGTGAAACATGCCCTTACCTTAGTGAGGTGGCAATAGTTGACAAGCTGATCTGTTGCTTTGATTGGCAGTACTTACCCCAATTCTGATATATTGGCAGCAAATGAAATTTTGTCTAAGGCTGACCTTCTGCAAATTACTTACTAAACAGTATGATAAAGAGCAAGTTAAAAACAAAACTCCAGCCTACATATACACATATAAATATAAATAAATATAGACATATGTGTATATAGATGACTTCTATCTGATCTATGTTTAGGTTAAAATCTTGAAAGGGAAAAATTTCACTGGAGTTTCCTTTTCTTCCTTCCCAGCAATGTGGTGTTGGGCCCAATTTTAAACCAGTAGATGAGCATTGATCTGACTCTTCAACTGAGACTTTGATATTACATGTTGTTGCATAGTACTTTGGTCTTGGCCCAACACAGCCTTGATGGAGTTGAGCAGGACTGGCAGTGAATGATCTTACTAAGTTCTCATATTGTGTTGAAGTAGTGTTTGCACTCGAACAGATTGGGGGAAAGAAAAACAGCTTAAAAATGCCTTTCATTATTTAAAGCTTTCAGAAAGCTTCATGCTCTACCCTTTTAACAAAGGGAAAAAAAACTTAGAAAAATAATATTCTTCATTGTTTATCAAGGTATTTGAGGATTTGTCTGTCTTTCTGTCCTTCCACTTAAAATTTCATGTCCCCTAGGTTTTTTTCCCTTTTTCATGTTCAGATATGTTTTCTTGGCTATTACTGGGCAGTAGGTGAAAAATGGGTTTTTGGATAAATATATTCTTTCTCTCTTCCACAGTTCAGAACTGCGTACCACACTTCGTCCTCAGACTGTGTTTTGTTTATTCAGTAATTTTATCTGTCCCTTCAGTACCTAATTGTTGTAGGCACTACAACTCCCCAGAGGGGAGTATTAGTATCTTCAGGACCCTTTGAAATCTCTGGAAGGAATTTTAAATCTGCCTTTATTAATAAGCATCCCTTTAATTTTAGGGGTTTAGCTGTTCTATACAGTGCTTTCTAGGAAGCTTAAGATGTTTTTCATTCTTGGACAAAAGGCATATTACTCTACTGTTAACTCATAAGAATTTATAACAGTTCATTCAATAGTTCCGAGGTCTTCAGTCATGATGGCAAACCTGATGGACTAAATGCAATATGGATAGGGCAGGCTGTTTTCATTTGTTGTTTGTTGGATATTCAGCCTAGCTGGTCTGTGAATTTTCATTTTATTTCTGAGAAATGATCATGATAGGGTTTGGAATGTGCAGATTCCTAATTACTTGAGTTTTGGTCATAAATAATAGGCAGATCAGTCTACTGTATCTTCTGGTTATTTGACTTAGAGTGCTGACACTGGTCAGATCATACATAGAATCAAAAAATTTCTCTTATTTATGTGTATTCCAGAACATCTGAGTAAGGACGTGACACAGTATCTGTAACTAAGGCTGTCTGTAGCACATCTTAAGAGATTTGAGTGACTGAATAATAAAACAAGAGCAAATGGATTACGGGTAGATAATGTGCATGGGAGTGAGTCAGGGAGAAATCCCAACTCTGAATATGCAGTATCGGTGGGAGTGTGAGTGAGTTTTGCTTGAATATGATTTTGGTTATAATCAGTAAATATTAAAAGAAATTGAATGTCAGCAATTATTTGGAAACTAATAAGAGCAGAGAACATAATGTCATTGTGTGGATACCCTGCAACTTGAATATTGTCTGCACGTCTGGTCTGCTTATCTCAAAAGTATATTACAGAATTCAAGCATTAAAAATTTGGAGAAGGATCAAAGGTGTCAGAAGGCTCCATTTAAAGAACAACCAGATTGAGCTGGAAAAGAAATGGCTGAAGTTAGGTATGATAGAGGTTTAGTAGCAGTGAAAAGCTGATTTCTGTTAACCTTTCCTAAAGGATATCAGTGAGACCTGGCAGACTTAATATAAAAGGAGATAGTTCTTCATGCAACATGAAACTGCAGAGCTCCTTGCAGCTGAAAGCCTGTAGCTTTGAGGTGAATGTCTCATCATCTTGGAATCTTCTTCCGTAAATTTGCCCAACCTCTGACCTGTGAAATTCCAGAGTTGCAAACTGTTGGAGAACATCCTAGGGAAGGATCCTTGCATGCCTGCTCTGTCCTTATTCTTACCTGTAAGTTGGTTGTTTTTGTTTTGTTGTTTGGTTTTTTGTTTGGTTTTTTTTTTTGTCACGGCTGGAAACAGGGCAAAATTAATGTTTCAGTCTGACTAGGTACAGCCTTTTTTGTGTTAGGAAACGATGCTTCTTCATATTGTAGCTTGCACATTTTTGCAGGGAGGTTGAGGAAAAAAGTCACATAGGTAAAAAGTTCCTGTATCAAAAAGTTGGGTACTTAAACAAATTTGCTACTATTTGTTTGTTAGTTAGGAAATTTGCCTTCAGGGAATTAACTGGCATAGGCTTAGCTTCTGCTTTGTTTTTGTAAGGTAGTCTTCTACCTCATATATCCAGTTAAATATCTGCTTGTAGTTTTAACCTGTTTTTCAAAACTTTGAGGCTCACTTGAGACAGTGTTTTTGCTATTCTGAAAAATCTCCCATTTTACCTCTGAGGTTGTTATGTAGCATCTGTTGTATATAACATCTGGTTTTCCCCAGAAGTGTTCTAGTTAGTTTTTTAACTAAGATACATCCCAGAAAGTTTGTTTGGTTTTTAAAGGGAAACAAACTCTGATGCAGAAAGTTTTCAAATAACTTTATAAACATACTGTAATATCCTATGGTTCCTTCCAAGATCTTACTCTGCTTGCAGATGCTACAGCAACTATGGAATAGTGTACATGTGAAGGGTTTTAATTATGTTCAGGGGAAACTTCCAAATGAAAGGATGGGCTTTGGATATATTAATGTTAGCCATATAGGAGATACTACTGAACTGAAGAGCAAATTTTCTTTCATCTTTCTTGTATTATATTTTGATAGTACTCTGAAGAGTTGGAGTACTCTGTAGGGTTGGTTTCATGGTTTTGTTGTCCAATTGCTTTTCCCATTTCAAGCAGTGTTTGAAATGAGTTGAGTTACCTAAGCTTTGCATGCGGTGTTTGCCAGGAACATCACAGTAAAAAGTTAATCTGATTGGCAGTGAGTAGCAGTATTCATAGGGAAGTAGCTTAGTCACAGTCCTGAGCGTGTGTTCCTGTGAACTTGCCAGCTTTGCCCTGCTGGAAACAATACTGTAAAAAATCAACAAAAAAACACATGCAGTGTTTTAAAATAGACTTATAATAGGGTTAGAATTTCTGTTAGAATTTGATAGAAGGATTCAAAACCATGTGGAAAATGCACATGTGATATAGTATAATGTATTAACTATATAGTCCTATTGCAGTTATACATATTGTGAATATGTATAGTTACAGTACTGCAAGTCCTTGTTTATTAATACAAGCTTCTATTAGTGGATAAGGGTAAAACACTTTCCCCAAAATATGGCATTGCTAGTACTTTCCTATCTCTTGCATTTCTTCCTGTAAAAGTGACAGGATTCTGTTGCTGCAGTTGATTGCACTTTTAGAAGCTGTAGAGGAATCGGCTGCTATAAGAAGAATGTTGGTATTCAAAGCGTTAGTGATTTGGAAACTCTTAAGTGAAAAGACATTCTAAAAAATCATATATGTGTTCGGAGAGATCTTGTTGCCTATGCTTGGAAAGTTTTATTTTATCTGAGTGTGTCGTTTCAGTCTGAAGTATTTATCTGCTGATGCTCAGCTGGTTCCCATGCTGCTTTATGATAAGGGAAAAAGGAATGCCTCAATTCCTTTTAAGGGAAACCATGAGATTACTTCTGGAAGAGTCTTTGCATTAAATTTTCTAGTACTTTACCAGTACAAAAAGCTTCTGAATGACATGAAATATTTCCACTGTGAGTTCCAGAACAAAATTATGCATTGCAATTCCTGGGCAAAAGGTTCTGAATTGTCGGCAATGCCTGTGAAATCACAGTCTGAAACTGTGTTCCTCTATTTGCTCCAAGTTAGTGACAGCTGCGTTTGGTGATTCAGCCACTGGAGGAAGTAGGTGGGGAAAAGACCCTCCCTTGGGAGATGATTAGCGCCATTTAGGTCACCTTAACTAAGTGGAATTCAGACGCTACATCTGCCATAAGAATTCCTTGTTCCTCTGCAGTACCACAGGAACATGAATTACTCTGTGTTATTGTAGACTAGAAGTAGCCTATACTTCTAAGAATTTGACGTTATGGTCTTTTCATTTGTTAATGTAGTCTTTCATAGATGGATAAACACACATTTCACATATGTGTGTGGGTATGTATATGTGTACTTTAACAGAGTACCTAGAAATGCCTAACTATGGGCATTTTCACTTGATCTGAGTAGTTGCTCCTTCAAATAAACACGGACTTTGGAACTGTTCCGTGGTTGATGCATGTAGAGGCAAAGGTTGGGGAAAGCTCCTATTTTTTTCTTTATCCATGTATTGTTAATGCTTATATTTTCTTATAGTGAGAAGCCTGCCACAACAGGATAGGTATCTTCTGTAAGAAAGCAGGGTGCTGCACTGAAAATTTATTTGACTGAATTGCACATTTGTTAATCCATTTAAAAAATATATATATATATATGATGACCCTTGTGAACTACGTATGTTGTCCTGGTTTTTCTAAGCTGATACTTTTTTAAATTGTATTTTGCCTGAGAATGCAACATCTGTCTGTTGAAGCAAGAGAGTGTTGACTGATGCCAATAAGCTGTGATTAGGAAGGCTGGAAGGCTTTTTCTTAATACTGCCATCTGCTCTTCTCAACGGATGTGGTCATCCCAGTGAGATACCCTATATTCACTTCTACAGTTGAGCTTCCTCTGTTGTGCTCAGTGCTAGTTGTTCTGCATGTTTGCCAATTCACTTATTTTGATATATGACAGAAGGGTGAATCTGTGAGTTGGTATCACTCAAGGGTCCTCAAAATACTGGTTGTTCACTATTTCTCGTGACACAGAACTGAGAACAAGTAACAGACTTGCTCAGAGTTGAGCAAGCGGTATTTCTTCACTTAAAAACAAGAAGAGATCTAGTAGTAACTGAGCATGATTACTTAAAAATACTGCAGCAGCATAAGGGTGATACAAGCACTGTTTTCTTTCCTGCCTGGGTTAGTGCATTTGGTTACTACTATAAACATTTATCATCTTCAGCCCATGAAGTAAAAATCCTTCTCTTACTGGGGAATGAATTGTCTAAAAGTAAATGAAGCCGTCACAGAAACATCAGTCCATTGAGCTAATTAAGCAAAGTCATGAAGTACCTCTTTTTGGTGACAATAATTCCTGTAACATTCTGCCTCCTGATTTAATGTGACTAGAACAGAGTGAACTGATCCTGATTTTAACCTAATGTAGAAGTGAAAGCTTTTGAACACATATCTGCTGGAAGCCTTCCCAGTATATGAAGTTGGGATAACCACTGACTTCTCTTCTGGGCTTGAATGTAAAAGTGCCATTTAGTGTGTGTGGTTTTTGTTGTTTGTTGGGGGGGTTTTTTGTTTTGTTTTGTTTTGGTTTTTTTTTGTTTTGGTTTTGGTTTTTTGTGCTTTGTTTTTGTTTTTTTTTACAGAATTGGTTTTGTAAACTCTGTAGTTGTGTATGTGCCTCAGATATTTGAATTTATATACATTTTTGCAAGATATGTCCATACATTTTATTACTAGTAGCAAAAATGGCAGTGCCCCTTCAGCTACTTCGGCCTGTCTCAACTAGAAACACTTTCTTACTGTATACATATATTAAAAAAAACTTTGACATATGTTAGCTTCTTTAATAGGCTTTTTCTTCCACCTGGGAGAAAAGCATATCTCAGGAAACATTCTGTTCACAAACACTTCACAAACTTAGAAGGACAGGGATGGAGCTGCTGGTTTGTTTTCAAGACAACTTAGTCTACATCACAGCCAACACCCTTTTCCTTGCCAGTACCTTTCCTTGCCAGTACCTTTTAGAAAATTGAGTGCATAAATAAGTCTGTTCCTTAAAACTTCTGTACTGGCAGAACTGAACTGGAATACTTTTCTGATCTGTTGTAGGATGAAGTTGGTGATAAGGAGGAGGAACTCCTCCTGTGGAGCTCACTCTTTCTAATATCTGCCTTATGAAACTTGGATGTGCTGTGGTGCTGAAACAAGGCGAATGGCATGCTCTGTTCTCAGGATGCAGTTGCATTAGTTTCCAATTCTAGTTGCTTGTGTTTATGATAAAGTGGGGCCTTTTTAGTACAATATCAATGCATTTGATGCTATCCATAGTAATGACTGTATATGGGAGAGAATCAGAATTTACTTTGCACAACTCGGGGAAGCAGGGAGGAGCATGACAAGTCATTGAACGGGAAACTGAATTGCTGCTGTTGGACACTGTGAGCCTCAGCATCTTTGGCACCAACATTCAGAGGGGTACTCTGCCTAAATAAGGGCAATAACGTTCATTCTCATGTATGTTAAGGGCAAAATGGTCTGTACAGTCACCCATTACCTGATGTAAAAAAGCTGGAAATTGCTTTTCTGCGTATTTGAGGAGGGTAGAGGGGTTGGATATCCAGATAACATGGTAATGTTTCATTCCATCAATGACTAGGAAAAAAAATACGATTTTTTTTAATTAGCACGTCTGCAATAATTTGCAGCCAGATTTTAAAAGTTCCTTGAGCCCTTAATGTTTTTCAGTAAGTCACAGAAAACTGACAAAGGGCTTAAAGGGATGCCTTTGTTCCTAGATAAGGTAACGAAGTCCTGCATTCAGTTTATGGATCAAGCATTACATTCATGCTTTTTTTTTTAATACCTCATTAGCAGTTTTTGTCATTCTACTTTTTTGGACAGTGACTTTTTGGACACTGTCTTGATGACAGCACTTTTTGCTGAGAATGATTGATTGTTAAGCTAGTGCTGATGCAATAAATATCTAAAGGTATTTGACTTGGAACTAATGTTGTTTATTAAGAAGATAGAATGATACAAAAGCCAGTACATTAAATGTATTAAAACATAGTTCACAGTACACCACACTTTGAGAGTCAACTGATGGATAATAATCCTAGTTCAGTAAGGTGTAATATGATCAGTTGACCTGATATGACTATTAGTTTTTTATGCCTTACACAAGGAAAATAAAAAATCATTATTAATAGAAGCAACACAGACTTTAAGAAACAATGTATTGTGACATAAATAGAAAAAAGGTCTGGGCTGTTTGGCAAGTTGAGCAAGAGTGTGCTTTAATGTTGTAAAATGTAAAGGTTCAGACCTGGAAACAAAAAGGGACAGAGTTTGATTTGGAACGGATGCATTGCATGTGGTCTACACGTCTAAGCTCCAAATATAGTCAGTGTGGCCAACTGATCTGTCGCCTTCATTCCCAGCTTGTTGACTGTTCGCTTACTGGTGGATGAAAAGCTGTACATGAGCTGGCAATGTGTGCTCACAGCCCAGAAGGCCAACCGTATCCTGGGCTGCATCAAAAGAAGTGTGACCAGCAGGTCAAGGGAGGGGGTTCTGCCCCTCCGCTCTGGTGAGCCCCGCCCCTGCAGTCCTGCATCCAGCTCTGGAGCCCTCAGCACAGGAAAGACATGGACCTGTTATAGCCAGTCCAGAGGAGGACCTGTGAGGTTCACAGGATCCTCCTGTGAGTACAAGGCTGAGAGAGTTGGAGTTGTTCAGCCTGGAGAAGAGAAGGCTCTGGGGCGACCTTATTGCGGCCTTTCAATAGTCAATACAGGGGCTCTGAGCAACCTGGTCTAGCTGAAGAAGTCCCTGCTCATTGCAGGGGTGTTGGATTAGATGACCTTTAAAGGTCCCTTCCAACCTAAACTGTTATGTGATTGTATGAAAACCAACAAGCTTTGATTGCAGTGGGAGCTTCAGTTGTGGTCATCTAAATGTAAGTGGCTTTTATCTGCTAATTGAATCTCACTCCAAAACAAACTTCATAGTTACAGCCAGTGGTCTTCAGGACAAAGAACTCCCTGTGAAATTTGTCTGAAAGGGCTAACACAAGCCATTGATACAGGAACAATAGGAATTCCTAAAAACTGCTGGAGAACTTCTGGAATATTGTATTGGACAGCTACTTAAGGGGGGAGGTTAGTGAAGAACAATAAGAAAAATTACAAGATTTAATTTTTTTCTTCACATGAAAAGCTTCACTTCAGTACACTGAGGAATAGAATTTGGTAATAGACTCCTCACACAGTGATACGATGATTGTTTGAAGACTAATAATGGAAATTAAAAACATGTAACTAATGAATATAAATTTAAGTGAGGGTAGTTAGCTGTTGAGATAACTTAGTTATGATTTACTTCCAAAGCTGAAATGGCTTACCAAATTCAAATGCAACTATCATGTTTGAAGCAGAAGTAAATGGGGAATTTCCTTTTGTTTTGTAAGACCAGAGAAGGTCAGTCTCCGTCACCCAGTCTGAACAGGTAGGCTGGCAGATAGTAGACCCTGTTGCCTGAATCTGGTGTTGTGCTTTGAAATCTATTACACAGCTTCAGTGATGTTTGTGATTGTTTTTTTTTTAAATTGCGTTTCAAAAGAAAACTCTGCAAGAAAAGCCTTTAGGTAAAATACATGTTAAATGCAAAATAACATTAAGGTCCTCCTTGGCTGGGCATAGGCATTTTGCATCAGTTGTTTGTTTTCTTTCTCTGTTCTCCCACTTCTTCTTTGCTTACTAAACAATTTTGTCTTGACCTACAAGTTTTCTTGCCTCTCCTCTTCCCACTCCAGGGATGGGAGGGAGAAATGAGAAAGTGGCTTTGTGGTGCTCAGCTGCCTACCATGGTTAACCCACAACAATATTTTATATGTATATACATATAAATGTGCATGGATACATATATTTATAAATATATACATATATAAAGTACCTCTTATTTATGGTCCACCTAAAATGAAATAAAAATCTTCATGCTTTGCTGAGTGAGTTAAACTTCATTGTACACCAATGGGAGATGATTTGAAAGTGTTTTAGAACAAGGCATTAAATCTTATCCACTTGTCACTTTACAGTAGCTGAAATCCTCATTTTCTTACTGCACTGTAGATTAGTCTTATCTTCATGGGAGTGATTGTACAAGTGAAAATAATTAGACTGACTGGAGAATAAATGCTTTCAATAGGAATAATTTGGGGGGCATAAGGGACCTTGCTTACTACTAACCTGAAAGATTAACTTTTGAGAATTTTCTCTAGTGGATTGGACAATTACATGCGAAACAAAATGTTTAGTCAGAAAAATTTGAAGTTGGATACACAAGATATAAAATAATACTGTGAATTTAGAGTAGAATTTTGAAAGTGATCTCTATATGCTAGCCAAAAATATGTAATATTGTTGTACATTATTTTCAACTATAATTCTAGATCTTTGGACCTTACGGTTTAAGTATTGTGTGCATCAGCTTTACAGTCATGAATGAAAACTTTTTCTTTTAATCAGGATGAAAATAATACAGAGAATGCTGTCAGTTCTTCAGATGCTGGGAAACAGGATTCTCCTCCACCAAAGCCTCCACGGACCCGCAGGTAGATAACTGTGTTAATATACTATTTTAAGCTGACAGATTGGCATGCTTCATAAATAAAAAGTAGAATAAAACTACTGATACTATAAAGACTTTTAAGTTGCAGTTTTTTCTATTTATAAATAAAAATAATACCAATGGCAATCTTGTAACTGACTAAATTGTAAATGTAAGATTGAATGTCTTTGCAAAGTCTGTGTTTGAATATACCAATCTTGCAATGACTACATGTGAGTAGACAAGCATAACACTTCAGTAGTCAAATATGTTAGATCTACTTGTGCTCTAATTCTGCTAGGTGATAGTAGCAAAACATACCTCAAAATAGGCTGAAATAATGACTGAACTCTCATTTTTGGAGGCAAAACCGTAATGAAACATATCCATTTATTCAAGAAAATGTTGCCTGACAGACAAGTACTGCTAGAGTATGCTCACAGAATGGTTTTCTTACTGAAAAGAAAAATTGGTCTCACCAATCCTTTCATTCACCAGAGGAAGAAGAAAATCCTCTCTAGCTCTTAAAATACATAGACTTGACTTTAAGAAAGCCAAAAGTAAATCTGAAATAACAGATTGATCTGCCTAAAATGGGTACCCAACCTGAGTGTTAGACAGCTAAAGAAGCAACTCTCATGAAGTGCGTGCCTAGGTTCCTTAGCTTGTTTCTGGAAGGCTTATAGGGACCTTTTGCAGGTGATCTTGCCTTTGCTACATTGCCTGTAGTTAAATAGACATTTAAGGTAAGCACTTGGGTTTCTTGAAGTTGTAGAATGATATAAGACACTAGCAGCCAGTTCATATTCTTGCATAACATTTAGTCATATAAGGAAAGTAGTTTTACTGCTTTAAAATATAATCAAACTGGAGTAGTGCAAGGTCAGGTTGGTAGTGGGAATTCCTATTCATTCTATACTTTAATGGTTAAAGGTAGAAGATGAGAATTAAACACTTCTTTCCACTTCTTTGGCAGAGCACAAATGATCTGGTAAAGTGAGCCCATTTTTGAGGGGCTAGCAAGATGAGAGCTGTGACTACACAATAAAATGAATTTTAAATCCTAAAATATTATAGGTTTGGTAAAGGAGGAGGTTTAAGTGTGTGTGTGTGTGTATATACATACACACACACATATAAAAAATGTAGTTGGATGTAGAAAGCCATTTGAAAATTGGTGACTCAGAATGGGCAGCAGTGTGTATGTATATTAAATATTGCAACATCATCATCTTGTCATAGGAATAAGCTTAGTTTAAAACTGGGTATGGAAGTGGTCCACTTGGCTATCAACTAGTAATTTTGACCAGATCTGGAATATTGCATGCGATTTTAGCACCCATTCTAATGAGGATATTGGAGAACTATCATAAATGGGCCTGTTGCTCTACTTTAGTGGCCCTGGGGATGGTGTTTGCAATAAGACAACTTTGGAAATAATGTATGATAACAACTTAATGATACAGTAGGATAAGAATATGAGTGGCTGTTATAGTTAACTTAGCATTAGTTATGTCAAGCAGGAATTAGAAGAGAATGCGTTGAAAGAGAGAGATGGAAATGAATTGGGGCTTTTCACAAACACATCTCACAGTTTGTGCTATGCAGGTAATGTCATTTCCACCTTATTTAGATTGATGGTGATGTGATGTACTCAACTATGTAGGTGATGAGAGAGGAGTCTGTTAACCTGTGTTCATGATGAGTTCCAAGCTCTTCTTGAAACTTAGTCACCAAACTTAGATATGGTTTCTGTCCAATAGGTAATTTCCTTATTAGTGTTCATTGAAATCATCTTAGGTGTGTACCTAGGTTTCTATCATTTTTATATAAAGGTCATCTAGTCCAACCCCCCTGCAGTGAGCAGGGGCATCAGCAACTAGATCAGGTTGCTCAGAGGCCCATCCAACCTGACCTTGAATGGTTCCAGGGATGGGGCATCTACCACCCCTCTGGGCAACCTGGGCCAGTGTTTCACCACCCTCATTGTGAAAAATTTCTTCCTTATCTATAGTCTAAATCTACCCTTTTAAAACCTGGTCTTTTTTTTTGGACCTGCTTCCATAAACTCATACTTTCCCGTCTGCCAGCACTGGCAGGAAGATTGGTTCCTCAGAGGTGAATAAATGGAAGGTTTTAGCAAAGCTGTTTTCTTTTTCAAATGGAGGTTATTTTTGAAAAACAATTAATTACACCCCTTATGGAAGACACTTCTCAGGAAAGACTTCATTTGCTATTAGTCACATCTGCTCAGAATACCCACTAATGAGCGTGTTTTTTTCTTGATGTGGGGGGTAATTTTACAAATCTGCAGCCTGAGCCAGGTTTTGCGTATTGTGGATGTTCTGGCATAGGTTGCCATCCTTTTCCTGGGGAGGATGGGAGAGCGGAATCCATGAAAGATCCTGATTTAATCTCTGTATAGAGAAGGAAACTGTTAAACATGATACATCTCCTTATTGCATCTGTAGCTTTTTTCCCCAAAACATTCTCTTAACACTTTCTTCATGTCACTTCTATTATTTTTTCTCTACATTACTGTGACTAAGAATATCTTGGTACAACTATTTTAAGTATTTGTTTATATCTTTTCTGTTTTCAAGTGATTTCTAAGAGTCATTGCCTTTACAGGTAAGTTCACATTCAGTAGGCACTCTGAAATAATCTAGTTCAACCAACATTTTTAGTTTGATTTAGAATTTTCTCTGGGAACTTGCTTAAAATACTTTGTTCAGTAACATTTTTAGGTTGCCAGCCAAAGGTGTACTTGACTTGTACATGCCCTGTCTTTGAAGAAGTTACAAGCATGCTGTTAAAGCTAGTATTTTTTTTAAAAGGAAGAAGACTTTAAAAGCCTGTCAGCCTGACCTCTGTACGGGGGAAGATTATGGAGCGGTTGGTCTTGAGAGTGCTCACAGGGCACCTGCAGGACAACCAAGGGATCAGGCCCAGCCAGCATGGGTTCATGAAAGGCAGGTCCTGCTTGACCAACCTGATCGCCTTCTATGACCAGGTGACCCGCCTGGTGGATGAGGGAAAGACTGTGGACGTTGTCTTCCGGGACTTTAGTAAAGCCTTTGACAGCGTCTCCCACAGCATTCTCCTGGAGAAACTGGCGGCTCGTGGCTTAGACAGGTTTACTCTTCGCTGGGTAAAGAACTGGCTGGATGGCCGAGCCCAGAGAGTTGTGGTGAACGGCGTTAAATCCGGCTGGCGGCCGGTCACAAGTGGTGTTCCCCAGGGCTCGGTTCCGGGGCCAGTCTTCTTCAATGTCTTTATTGATGATCTGGATGAGG
>NW_010542676.1:0-20860 GCF_000687285.1 Phaethon lepturus
GGCCGCTGCCGTGTCGTTCGTAGACGTTTTTTGCATTTGGATATGTTTTTCTGGGGTAGGCTGGGGTCTGTGACGGAGCAGCGAAAGCCCCAGAAGTCCAGCTCAGCTGCCGGAGCGCGCCGCGCCGGTGCTATGCCGAGCACCGGAGCTGCGGGACAGAGGATCCCCTTCCCCTTTCGCCTTCCTTTACCCTTTCCCTGCTCCTCCCCTCTGCCCCATTCCCTTGCCTATGTGCCAGCCAGCCCAGGCCCCACAGCAAGAGGATGCAGGAGGCAGGTGGGACCAGCTCCCACGGCCTGTCCTGGGTGTTTGGCACAGTCTTTGCTGCACCCCTTGCACCCTCTGTGCACCCTTTGTCTAGGAAGTAGGATGAGGACCTCAGGTGTGAACTCCAGAACCAGGTGTGTGCACGCCAATAACGCTTGTTTGCTCTTCTTCATCAGTGTGAAATGTGCAGAGTCCTCCAAGCACCCAGTTCTGGAGGAGGAGACCTCAAGGCCAGGGGCTGTAGGTCTGTAGAGGGTGTCACTGTCACCTCCCTGGGTGTAACGGGAGCAAGCTGCAATCCCTGTGCCCTCAACAGTCAGCGTACTGAAGGTTTTTAAGATGTGTTTATTGGAGATTTGTAGGAGTCTGCTAATGTCATCTGAATGGGCTGCCAGGAGAAATATTTCTGCAGGAGGTGTCTTCTAAATTTCTGTCAGATGACAAGATGGAGAAGTGAACATGAACCTCCTTGTGAAGCCCCTTGGGCAGCATGACTTTTACACAGCCACAGTCACCTGCCTGCTGAAGGGAAATTCCACAACTGTCTTCCACTATATTGGGCATTTGTGACGAAGCGGGCAGCCTTCCTTGGGAACATGTCCGCCTCTCTACAGGAGCAACAGATTTGCAACTCAGAAATAATGTCTGAATTAGTTACTTTATTAGATTTGTTTTAAATTTCAGGCTATCTTTATTCGGAACTGTGCCATTTGGGGAAAGACTGATTTGCACAAAAGAGATGTCTCAGAAGAACAGCAGAGTAAAATACTCCCCCAAAGTTATCTCCCATTATAAATTTGAAACAGCATTATATGTCAGTAATCACTGAAAAGTCATCGTAACTTTCTTTTCAGTACAGATTATCCAGTTACAGGCACCTGGAATAAAAGTTTCTGAAGTGCAGCCTCTTTACAGACAACAACAAATGGGTGGAAAATGATGACGGAACAATCTGTTAAAAAGAAACAGGATATATGGTATCCATACAATAAAGACACAGGCATCTGATAAATGCATCTGTTTATATATATGTGCACGCCAGAAGGGGATGGGAGAAGGCATTACAAGAAGCAGTGGTTGGTTTGGCTCAGCGATACTGTTCAGGTTGTCCTACCTCTGCCACGACGTTATTTACGCGTAGTTGTGAGATGGGTGATGGACGCAAGTGCCGTATGCAGCGAGTGCTGTATGCACAGAAAGCCATTCCTGGCTCCCAGCCTGAACATAGCAGGCAGAAAGGATAGAGGGAATGGATGCAACGTGGTGCCTCTATTAAAGGTTGGTGACTCAGACACATTGAAATCAATGTACTGGTTACCCCGTTAACATGCAGTGAGATGGACGCTTAGTACTTTAACTAAAACACCATTAACTAAACCTTTACTGCACATATTGGATAAAATTAGCTCAATGCATTATTCCTTTGAATGGGTTTTGTCAGTGCAAAGCCACTGATTTTCTTCAAATAACATCAGGTAATGAAGCCAAGACAGAGATTGCATATCTGTAATACTGCAGGAGCTTATTTTTCCTTGCTATTAAAAGCGGCTGAAAACCATTTTTTTTTTAACATACGTGTTATTTAGCTCACAGGAACCGTAGTGAAAGGAAGTATTATGCAGATGTCTTAGCTGCATTAATAGGATGGCTGAAATAAGTGTGGGGTAAACCTGCTAGTTCTTAATCACAAAAATAATGTACCTGCCTCTCCCTGCACCGCCATCGCGTTTCTTGGTAAGGAGGGTTACTGAGAGCCCTGTGCACTCTTGCTTTGCAGAAACTGAAGTAGCTGCTGGAAAATGTCCGTAGTGCTATTAAAAACTAACAAAAGCTACAAAAACTTAAAAATTTATTATATTTTTCTATAGAGATCATAAAGTTTTAAGCACAAAGCTTTAGGAACTGCTTGAGATAAAACTTTTTTTTGGTGAAGAAAAAAAAAGAACTTCTGCTGTCAGGAGGAAAACCACAAAGAGAAAAACGACCCATTCAGACTTAAATAAAGTGTGCCTTTACATTGTAAAGGTTGCCTCTTTTAAAACAAGCTAAAAAGCTGCTTGACATTATGCAGTATGGGCTCATTTTTTGTTTATATGTGTCAACATGATGTATAGATCTCTTAAGGTATCAAGCACTCCATACTGTAATTTCTAAGTTACCTTTGAAATGTGAAGCATGATTCCCTGGTCACAGTACGACTGCTCAGGCAATAAGCAGTTGTTTCTGTGGTATTAGTAGCAGAGGAGATTGCGCTGTTGTTGAAGCGAGTGCCCTTGGAAGCCATCTGAGCACCAGGGAAATGCGCCGCGCGGCTGCACGCTGCGGGAAGCACTTGTGTTTTGGGCTACAGCTGCATGATCCTGCGTGATGTCGAATGCCCTTGGTCATCCCTGGACCTGCAGGAGGTCCCTGCAGGATTGGACTATTGCATGAAACTCAGTTTTGAGTAATCATTCCCTTTCTTTGATTTAAGGTGATTAAGGTTTGTATGTATTCATGTGTTTCGAGGACATGGGTGGCCATTCTGCTCTGCGCTGGCATCCAATGCTGGACCTGCCGTTCCTGCATCCCATGGTACGTGTATTATGGTGACTCAACTGGTGGGCAAGGGGTGAGACCTTTAATTTATATCAGATAAGAACCAGAGTGAAAACGTGGCAGCATAGATGTCCCCCTGAGCACTGGAGGTCTGTTGGGGCCCGTGAGGATTTGCTCAGGTGCCCAGCCTGTGCTGGAGCTCAGACTACCTGCATTGCCCAAGCAATCTAGTTAAAGCTGGCCCTAATTGCTGTGCTTATTAGAATTATTGTGAGCCTGGCCCTAATTGCTGTGCTTATTAGAATTATTGTGAGCCAGTGCCAGGGTTTGTTCTTTAGCCTGAGGGCCAACTGCAGCTGTTTGACCACATCCTCCCTGCTCCCTCCCAGAAAGGGTGGCTGCGTGCATGTAGCCTTGGGGATGTCTCCTGGTCCCTGTGGACTCCTGCACCCCTGTGGGGTTGAGATTGCCTGGGATGGCATGGGCCCCAGCATGCCAGCAACTGCTCTCCCAGTGCGATAGTATCAATGGTTGGGCCTGGCAGCATCCCTGGCAGTGTTTATTTTCCCGGGATAGGTGCAGCCAGCGTGTCTCCACGTGCTTCAGGCAGACCTCCCAGTGCACTGGGAACAAGCCCTAAATGGGGCTCTTCTCTTGCTGGGTGCAAGAGGAGAGAAGGCACCCTGTTTCTGAAATTGGTCTGAGATGTGACAAATGTGGCTTAAAAGCAACCTTAACTTTTCTTCTCTTTAGGTAGATATTTGCAGAACTTTATTGTAGATGCCTGCTTGTATTGTTTAACTTGTATATTTATAGGTAAAGTTTAACATGTGATGGGGAACACTGTGGGCAAATTGTGTTTAACAGTTCATCTGGGCAGTGTCCAGTGCCCAAATTCCCCCCATAGCTGAAGTTCCTTTATCTTTAGGAGGCATTTTTCAGGGAAATACTAGGAGGTCGTTGCAAAGCTTTTCTGCTAAAGCATTTCATGCAGAAGTTCTCTAGCAGAAAGCCACTCAAAGGACTAAGACATCATAAACTCAAGACCTGTTCTAGTTGTATCCTTCAAAGAGGAGCCTGATAACAGAGTTTTTAAAAGTTGCTAATTAAAAGTAATTGTAAACAGCTGTCACATGCTGCTATTGTTTTAATTGGCATTCATCACAGCCGCATCTGTATTATGCTGCCATTGGGATCCTGGTGTATTTGCTCTAATCTCAGAATGTGTCACCTTCTGAGAGATTAGGAGATCATAAAAGCATGAGAGCAACATATTTGTCAGGGTTGAAGGTCACTAATCTGTGCTGAAAGCAGCCAAGAGGAGTGAGCCATGCAGAGGGACAACGGGAGAAAGCAGCGACGTCTTGCAAAAGCTCTGAGCTTTTCCATTTGGATTGTCTCTCCCAAGGGTTTTTTCCCATATTTCTGAATTTGTATTCTGCTGTCAGGTGTTGGTGTAAGACATAAGGAAGGTCACTCACAAGTATTTGTTAGCCTGTTAAACTTAATTTCTGCCAGGCCAAGTTGGTAAAAAAAAAAAATTAAAAAAAAAATTCACAAGATATGTAGCAGAAGCTTTGTTCTTTCAGATGAACATCCCTCAGCCTGTTACTAAGGATAGGAAGAAGCACCTCAGCAGTATGAATGACTGTGATACATTCAGCAGCGTATTCAGCTGTTTGCTCGCAGCAGACTTGCAGCTGTAACTGCGCTGTCCTCGTAAACCGCTGTCACGTCAGATAGCAGTGGTTATCCCTAGCCCGGGCGCTTAGGCAGATGTTTCTGTTAGGGTGAGCAGAGACACGTTGTAATTGGGATTAGTTATGAGAACAACTGGGCTATAAATCTTCTGCTCCTTGCTTATGTGTGCTTCATCATATAGAGGCAATTAAATGATACGTTCTCCTTGCAAGTGTGGAATTATGGCACTGTTTGTTTAAATTTTTCTTTTTTAGGTAAAACAGTTATAATGAGTCCTGGCCATCAGCTTGTAATGCTTCAGCATGCTGGCTTACATTGGGAAAACTTCACTAATTGCTGAAACTAGAAATGTTTATTTGGTTTCTGTGTTCAGAAAGGGGCATTCATGAATATACTTTCGGCAGAGCAGAAGGCTTATGACTAGTTACAAATTCAGAAGAAATAGTTCGCATGCAAAATAGATGTAACAATGATTAATAGAGCTGTGAACTTACCCATCTGAAAATCTTCAGCCGTTATGAAAAAAGTTCTGAAAACTTGAGGCTGTAATCTGGAACAAAAATGCAAACTGACACGTTTTATTTATACCAGGCTCCTTTTGAAGTCACTCCGTAGGAGACAGTCACTTTTGCTTTGATTTTTGTGAAGTTTTTGCGTGGATTGTGCACAGACCTCTATCTCCTTTAGCAAGTAAAAGCGTGGGGTACTGTACTGTGCTCTTGCCTACACCTCTGAGCTCGCCGTAGTTAGTAAGACTCTGGAGTGTGATGATGTATGTGATCTTCAAGGAAGTTCCTCTGATAATTATGTTTAGTATCTCAATTCAGCAAAGCAGTGAAACATTGACTTTGAGCCAGGGATGATTAGCACACTTAGACACAAGCAAGCTTCTTGCTAAATTGATTCCTGGATCTTTAAATGTCTCAGCACAGAGTTATATTTACACTGCTTTACACTGCAGGCAAAGTGGAAAAAATAGACAATATTAATCAACAAACTGAAATAGAGTGCAGCCATTTAGGAATGTAGAGATGAGTGAGGGAAGGTGTGAAAGAATCCCAAATTCACAGGAAAGAGACAACCAGTCATTTTTAGGCTGGAAAGAAATGTCAGAAATGTTATAATTTGCAACATAGCTTCTTAAAAAAAAAATCATATTGTATATCTTGGGATGGTAGGATGCTACAAGGCTTCATGGATAATCTTTGGTAAATTTGCTGCAAATGTTTCCAAGTATCTGCTGTCTTAGGTCCATAAAAGTCAATACAAAATCAATATTGGGAACTGTGTCTGCTATTCTTACTCCAGCAATATTTCCATTGTCTTCATTGTGGCGATTTCCTGAGGGGCTGGTTGCTTCTAGAGTCAGTGCGGTGCTGCTGGATGAGGGACAGTTCCAGCAGGCTTGTTTCCCATGGAGAATTATTGTTGCCAAGTCACCTCCTTGTTCTCACTCCCTCTCTTTTCAGACCTTTTCCCAACATCCCTCTTTCCATAAAATATCTCACCTGTACTCTCTGAGCCACTGTATCAGGTTTTTGAGAACTTCTGTTTCTGTTGGGACCATGGAGTTGAGAAATGGAAACAAGAAGATGTTTTGTGAGAAGAAATTCACTCTTGTGCAGGAGTTAAGATTATGTCATTATTAGCTAAGATCCCAAGGAATTCACTTTTCTGGAAATGGCTAAAAGGGGAGTTTCCCCACAGCCTTTCTTCATTATGTTTCCCTTTGCATTTTTCTTCTGGGACATTCAGAAAGGAGCCAGGGAAAAACTGGCAGGTCGCCTCGGGAAGAGCATATGATATCATGGTGGGAGCTGTTAAAGGTTATTGGTTCAAGAAATCAATTATTTTTTGTCTGGTGTGCTTGAAGCCAAACTTGCATTTATAGAGGGGGAATGAACCTATATTGCAAGACACTTCCTTTGTCTGGTCAGGGAGAAAAACCCCAGTCCTTTGCAATAGGAAAGGGGGTCAGATGTCAGAACAGTACAATGCATGAGGAAAAATCCAGGGAGGTTTTAATCAGGATAGCTTTTAATGTGAAGTCAGGTTACCCCAAAACATCAACAGATTCTTTAATTCAGAGACATTCCCAAGATATCAAACTATCTGTTCCTGAAATCAAGGAGTCTTCCCTTTCTGTCAGCCCAGGACACTAGCCCAATTCTGGCCCTGGTCTCAGTCAAAACTTCAGTGATATTTGGCTCCTTTGATGCTCCTTTACACAAGTCTGACTGATTGCATCAGGATGGCCACATTCTCACCCTCCTTTTATAGGTTCTCTTCTGTGCCTAAAACCTGCTATCTTCTCCTCTGCCACCCAGTCTTTAGTCTTTGATGATGCTCTCATCAGGGCCACGCAGGGCTTGTGCCTGGGTGCGGGCAGCTATCAGGTGTGCAGCTGGGGGCACCCACTCCTCCGATCACGGGAGCTCAGGGTGCGGGTACCAGGCACCCATCCTCTCCGCTCACGGCTCTAGGACTTACCTCTCTACTGGCAATACAAGAGGAAGCAGTCATTAAAAAAAACCCAAACCCCCAACCAGCAAAAGATCCCAACCCCCCAAAAAACTCTAAAAAACCCCTGATGCCCTCCCCAGAAAAGAAAACAAAGAAAAAGAAGCCCCAAACCAACAGAACTGTTTGGTACTGAATTCTCTGAACATGTCGTTTCATCTCTGTTTTCTACACTGGAATTTCAACAGCAGCACAGGTGCATGGGAAAATACAAGGGCATAGGCAATAAGTACAGCAGGAAATATTTAAGAATCACCACATTTAATGAATTCTTGCTAAGCTGATGATACCTTAGAATGCAAATGCTAACTGTGGTGTTACGAGTGTGCAGTCTCGCAGGTAAGGTTCCCTGGGATGTCAGCGCCTGTCTGACTGGCAACGGGAAGCAAAGTGCCTTCAGCTTTCAACAGCTGCAGTTCCGATAACTGGCTGTACAACCATCAAAGCTGAAACAACCTCTGCATAATTTCTCTGTCTGCTCTCTGTGTATCTGCTGCAGCTTATGCTGACTAGGAAATGGGAAACACATGGGAGTCACCCACCCCCTTGGCTTCATCACAGCTATGTCGGTTTTCTGCAAGACTTGGAGTTAACTTGGCACAAGCAATTTTAGCAAACTTTGATATAATCTATGTAAGAGTTTTTGTGTTACTGCTAGTCTGTGAAGAGAGAGAATGCCTGTGAAGGTAACGATCTGTCCGAAATGGCTGATTAGTTTTTGGAAATTATCTGAAAGGTTGGTTAATAGGCAAGTTTTTACTGTCATCTGTGGTCATTAATAATATTAAATCCTACTGTAAAGCATGGTAAGCAGCTGTATTACTGGTATTTTATGTGGGAAAAGATCTAACCCCAAACTTCTGCATGGGGAATAATGCTGAAATGAAGCCTCTGAGATGTGGAAAATCAGGGAGTCTCTAAAGGGCTGGTTTTAGACAGCCCGAGGAGCCTGGGACAGTGTTCAGAGGAGCTGGCTGTTATTTGCTGTGAGTGTTATATTTATTGCCCTGTGATCTAGGGCTTTCTGTGTGTTGGGAAGGTTGGTTGTTCGCTGCCCTGCCTGTGGGGAACCCCAGGGACTTGCAGCCTCTTGGCTGATGGTCCTTGCTCACCTGAGCCCCTTCATCCCCTGAGGACTCTCAGAGTCTCTGGAGTCATTCCTCGGGCTATTGTGTTGTCTTCTTGGCTTCTGCTCTTAGGAAGATACATGCTTCACCCAGGGAAATTTTATGTTTTGATGTGGTATTAGATGTTATTCATAAACCTTTGTGTCATCACTTTGTTTTAAAAGTCTTACTCTTTGCTGTATTAAGGTACATCTCCAGCAATTGCCTGGGGACCTGCACTCCTTTTCCCCCTGTCCTGTCTGTTTGGTGCCATTTCTTAAGGACCTTTATCAGAGAAGCATAGTTGGAGGAGGGAGATTTAATGTTGGAGTAATTGTTTTTTCCTGGGATGAACTCTGACTTTAACCATTTTAGAAATATCAGCACTCTGTCTCCTGGACCTGCAGCTCCCACACTTGAAATACTTAACTGTGTATTCGTCTCATCTGGATATGTTGTAATAAATTGAGCTGGACAAAGTTCCTTCCTTGCAATATAATGGTAACTTCTTTTATTAGATGTCTTTAATGTATATTCAGTATCTGATAATTTTTAAAAGTTAAATACTCGTTGCATCTCCTAGCTATTGCATTGAGATTTAAGTAGTAGTTTGTGGACAAAAACATCACAATAAAACATAAATATCAAAGCAAGTAAAATAAAATTCAAGGCAAAATAAAAGAATTCTCACAGCTGATGACAAAAAGTATGTTTAGACTTTTTATGGGGATTTTCCTGAGACTGACACAAGTTAATAAAACCTCTTTATTTTGCCAGTGCACCTTTCTGTGACAACAAACTATTTGTTTCTAGCCACTTTTAACTGTGATGCCTCTCATGATCGCTTCCTGCACACAAAAAATTGCCATTATTTGTTTTGCACATGCTTCCAGGGCTCCACCAGCTGCTAGTGAATACTATCTTATTTCTTTGCTTACATTCAGTTTCAGCATTTCCTTTGAGGTAATTTGCTTTCCACTGACTCTATGAAGCACTTCAGGGTTTGAACCTGAGCTCTTCCTCTCTGTGATCTGGTCACACCTTTCACCCTCCAAAGGACCAGCAGATAGCAGCCTGCTTGTCTCACCAGTTCATAAATTTATGCAGACTGGGCAGCTGCTACTTCATCCATGAAAGTCCCTGCCCAAAGATGCCGGTGATACTGCTGCCCTTTCACTCTAAATGAAAACTGAAAGCTGCTTTCCCACAGCGCTCTCATCTGTCAGCTGGCTGCTGCATGCCGAGCTGTTCTGTTGTGGGTCGTTGGGAACACATCTCTTAGCCGTGATCCTCAGAGGGGCTGAGAGCCCCCCTCGCCCATGAGCTGTGGGGGGGCGTGAAATGGCTTTGCAGGGCAGGGCCCTGTGCATGGTGCAGGCTGAGACGCCCTGTGCTGGAAGGGTTGGCAGGTTTCCCACTGACCTCAAGGGGAGCAGGACTAAAGTGTTCCGTTTTGTTCTGCTTAAAAACCAAAGGTCACTTATGATCAGGATGTTTTAAGAAACATATCTATTAAAGGAAAAAAGTGTTCCATTGCTGGGCACAGGTGACAAGATAAAGCAGTCCAGCAGCTTGATGAAAATAGCTTTTCTATTTTTAAGGGCAATTCCTTCAAAAGAATGTTTGGCTTCTTTTGTGTGGGTGATAAAATCCTGAAAACCTCTCAGGATAGCACTTGGATTTTGGTTTTCTTGATTATAGGACAGTAACTGTCGTGCTTATAGGCTTTCAAAGCATCAGTACTCTGATATAAACCTACTGGACTAAGTGCATTCGTTTGGATGAGACGTATTTTTGAGCACTTAAGTTTTAATCATTAAATACAAAACACGATGCAAACTGACCTTTAGCTCTCAATTGAGTCCAAACTATTAGAAATTCAACAGTTACGTTTCCAGTGATGATATGAATTGCTGAATGTTCTGTATTTAAGTGCCAGAATAACACATACACTCAACATGTGTGTGCCCCTCCACCCCTGAAAATACACAGGAGTGCTGATGGGAGCCTGGCTAATGCCACAGGAGATGCAGGATGGATTTCGTTAAGAGGAGAGGTATAGGGTTGGTCCCAATCCAATGAGTTTGTTTATTCATTCTGCAACAAGATCAAAACAGTTTTAGTAACACTGTCAGCACGCCACTGGTGCTGTTGAAAGCAGGAATAAACACCACCTGAAGGGCATGAGAGAGGCTGCCATGCCCCACTGCCGTGGGAGGCAGGATCGCCTCCGTTCTCCATGCAAGATGTGCACAGGAGATCTCATCAAGGGCCAGGCTTCTCTTCTCTTATATGAAGAGAGAGGAAAAAGATAAATTAGACAATCTAGCTGCTGTTAGAATGTTGTCTTCTTGTATGTATTTAACATAAAAATATTTTTTGTGTGTTTTAAGAGACAACACATTGGCTTTAGGGGTTACCAGTCAGACCTGGAATGCTGGCCCTGGAAAGCGTGGTGGAGAAGCTGGAGTTCTTGATATTGGCTATAGTGGTTAACCATGGATTCACATCAAGTTTTTCTGCCAGAAAAATCTCTGTTTTAAAAATGCATTAGCTGAGATTCTTTTATGAGCAGAAATCTTAACTTCTGGTGGGTTTGTAAATATTACACCACCAGCAATCATAATATCGTAATCAATCATTTTGTGGCAAAAATAAGCAGAAGGGAAGGAGAAATTAAAGGAAAAAAGAAGCACTGTTTAGGTATGAGCAGTGTTCCCATCTGCATTTTGATCAACTCCATATATACTAGAAAGAACAGTTCTGCAGACAACCAGTGACAGGTATGAATAGCTCTAGATGCTGAAAAGAGATGTTTTCTGCACACAAAGAATAATTATGTCATAGAAATTACTAACCTTTTCCTTTTCCAAGTTTATCAAAGGTCCAGTCATCACTTAGTATACACAGATATTGAATTACTGGGACCAAACTTTTAGCCTCACTTGATGAGGTATGGCATTTCTGCCACACACAAATTTGGAGTTAATTTTGCAGTGAGTAATTTGCACCTTCATTTGCAGCTATCTTGGAGTAAATTCTTATCTGCAGCCAAAGGGTGGGGTGCTTAGACACCATGCCACCTGTGCACACAGCGACTTGTGTGCTTGGTTTGCTCCCCATGACAGGGGGAGTTGATGCCTGAAAATTTGTCTTTTAATTAAATGCAGGCACAATTTGAATTTTGCCTTTTCAAACTATTCCCGGGGAGGGGAGGGGTATTTTTTCACTTTCATAAATTAAAAGCACCAATAGCTATGAAAACTCATGGCTGAGTTCTGAAACATGGCCCAAATGCTGCAGATAGACATGGGTAGAGAGGAAATGAGTAAGAGGACAAGCAGGTAGAGAGAACAGCACCATGGTTACAATTACCATGTTCGTTCTGTTTCAGTCCCCTTGGGGTGAGGGAAGGCAGCTTGGAAGGGGAGAAGGGAGATGGCTGCAGGGGGGGTGTGCAAGGTGGAGGGGTGAAGGGACACATAGGTAGTGCGCCTAGAACGCGTGTGGGAAGCTGCAATGGGCAGAGGATGTCCAGCCTGGCTATAGAAATGTTACTGGGGCTCATGGATCTGTTCTACTACAGTTTCTGACATTTGTGAATGGTTTTGCTCCTGTGTCAATGTATTTGGATGGAAGCCTACTGGAACCTGGGAGGTGTCCTCTCCATCACTGTGGAAGAAGATGGGTGATGCTCTGATCAGCCACTCTAACTTTTTCTTCCTTTTCTGATGTGTGCAACCTTGGTGCTGCTGAAAGCCTGGCTAGAGCAGGAAATAGCCCAGGAAAGCCCCTAAGGAGGGAAGTGTCAGGGCAGACTGGTGAGGAGCAGGGGGTGTGCTCTCATGAGCAGACAGTGGGGTGTTCCTCACCTTGGAAGCTCTGAAATGAGGATCTGCTAGGTAAGTGATCTGGGACAAGGTTGCAACATCGCTGTACCAGAGGATATTAATCTAAATTCTGCTTTGCCTTCATGTAAACTATTCACCTCTGGAGCAGCCTGCATTAGTGCAGCTACACATTTGCTTTCACAGACCCCAGACTGTCAAGCAACCTCACACAAGCATGCGTTGAGCTCATGTGATTGAGCTACATGTGTTTACTTTGTTATAGGTCAACCACTTGAGCCTACCCTCAAGATGAACTTAATGTTTGCGGAGGAATGGCAGCAGCTATGTAATACTGGAACAGGCAGAAAACAGAATCATTGCTTTTAACAATGGGAAAAAAGCTGGCCATCTTAACTAGGTATGTTGTTGCATATGAATATATACACCTATAGAAAAAGTTATTACAGTCTTCTGTGGTGTTTGACCAGAATATGGAAAACTGGTCAGTCAGGTAGGAATTTCTCAGTGCCAATTTCTTATAAAACTGGAAACAAAATCTCTGCAAAGAAGCATGAATCTGGTAAATACTACAGAAAGGAAGCAAAACACAGCCATAAATAAGTGTTATTTTTGGCCTATTGGATATGGTTAAGTTTTGCACATGCTTAACTGCTTTACCTGCAGTGGCTGGTTGTGATCGTGAGCCAGGGACAGAAGAGTGAATTATGTGGTGGCAAACCTTCCTTGACAAAAAGCCTGACTGAAAATACAAATAAAATTTACAATGGATCTAAATTACAATTTCCCTGAATTTAAAGTTTATATTTTTTGTGCCACAAGAACAGTAGCAAGTGCTTTGGTATGACTAAGTTGTACAGAAAAAGCTTCATATATAACTCTTGTCTCAATAACACAAATCCGTTTGTTCTAAAATATGATTTTTAACATGGGAGAAAGACTTAGTTAAACAATTTCTGCTCCTTTTCATCTCCTGAGTTTTTTAAATTAAATAGCCAAAATGACCCACTACATTGACTAGCTTTCTTGTAATTAAAGTCACAAAACTTACTACTGCAAACAGACGTTCAAGCTCTTTCTATAAAAACCAACACAAAGATAAACACTGGTCTCTGGTAGATTTAATTATTTGCATCCTAGCTTTTCAAGTGAAAAAATGAGGATTGGAGAAACAAACATTAAAGACTGAAGAGAGCCCATTCAAGCAGCCCTAAGAAACCAGTACAAATGAAAAAGTCTCTTCGTGCTAGGCCTTGGGCTGTCTTGGGGTGGAAAAAAAATCCAGTGTAAGATGTTAGGAACAGACTTCTTAGTATTTTCTGTGCAAGTTGCTTCACTTTCTACCCTTTGCTAGTCCCTAACCCTTTAACGTAATTTCTTATGTGACCCAACATGGTATCCTTCCATCTCTATACAATCCTAGTTCCTTTTATCGAGCGGCTGGAGTGGTGTGGGTGACCCTCTAGAGCTGTGGTGAGGGATATGGGGCACTCCTCATGTAGCTCCTGCTGGGTTTTGCAGAGGGCAGCTCTTCTCTTGACGCATGTGGGAAAGTGGCCCTGATCCTGGTGGGAGCTCCTGTTCCAAAGTGCTGCAGGGATAAGGCTGGCATTGTGTCTTTGCTTGCTGGATGGTGGAGTGCAGCCTATGTGTAACTTTTAGTCAACACAAGCACACACAGATAATAGACTGTTTCAGCTGCCTCTGGGGAGCTTCTGTTATAATCTGCCAGAAGATTCTTTCTGTGGTTTAAACTTTGGCATATGAGGAACGCCAATACTTTATATATACAAAATGTCAGTTATGTGCCCTCAGGCAGCAAGCTAAAAATGATATTACCCTGTTGATGGATCTGGGTTTAGATAGTTTCAGCTACAGTAAGTTTCTTGATTTAAACCCTGAAGATGGCTGTGCCAGTCAGCTGAAGTAAAAATTGCAGGGTGTCACTGGTTTTCCACTGATTCCAAAATACCTTGGATAAATGACCAGGAAGAAAAATAATTTTCTTACAGGGACTATCACTCAACACACCAGTACTGTGCAACCACGATGCCTTACATAATGCAGTGGCATGAATGATCTGCTACCCAAACTCTGCTGACCTAAAGCCCGATGGTGCTCCCGCTGGCTTCGGTGGCATTCGATTGTGCAGTGTTACTGAGTCTGCTACGGACAGTGATCCATAACACAAAAGCACTTGATGTCTGCGGTCATTGCTGCAGGAAAATTGCTGCTGCCCTGGGGGAAGTAGTGTGTGACAATGAACCACGAGGCTCATGGTGCGTACCCCTGGTGCTGCTGCTAGAGAAGCATGCCCCAAGACAGGCAGAGTCAACAGAGGACAAAAGTCTCAATAGCAGAAGTCAATCAACAACCATATGCATCTTATTCACAAGACGAAATCACTGCGCTGCAGTGAAGTACTGACAATAAACAGCAAGAAAAAAGCTAAACAGAAAGTACCCAATTCTTATTTATATCAAAGCCACTTTATATCCCTCTGGACTGGGTAAGTGGTCCTCAAAGGGGAGGATACTGCAATAATTTACAGCCAGTGTATAGCTGTGTTAGTTTACAAATGAGAATTGGAGGCCAAACAAGTAGTAGTTTGCCAATTTTGAAGTTTCTCATGCATTTAGAACTTGTTAAAAAATTCTGACAACACTTTAGTAGAAGCTTTAAATTACTAATTGGAAATCAGGGTGGAGGTTCAAATTGCTTCAGTCAGCTGAAGTTTCCTGGGATGGACAGCTGGAAAAGACCATGGAGTGCCTCTGTGAAAAAGCCTGTCTCGAGTTTTAGTCAACCTATTAGCAACCAGGTTGTGTGATTGTTGAAGCCTAAAGTGAGTGAATAAATAGAAACTCTGGGCCAGATTTTTGTCTTACTCATACCAATGTAAATCCAGGCAAATTCTCCTGAAATCAGTGGAGTTATTCCAGGCTTACATAAGCTTAGCCAATATCAGAGTCTGATCCTTTTATTTTGGGCTACTGGAATTCCTTAAGTAAACAGTGTGGACAATTGTGCAAATTCCTGTCATGGAATGAAGAAGCTTTCTAGCAATAACCACATCAGTCAGATCAGGAAGAAAAAGAAGAGACAGATGTTAGATAGTGAACAAGGCTAATGAAAGAACTGAGCTAGGACACAAAAGACAACTCCATGAAATCTACAGTGACATAAACAAATTCCTTAAGACCACAGCCAAGTATAGCTCGGGAAGCAAAGATGTAGATAAGACCTAGTGAGCTGAGTAAATTCTCTCATAGTATCCCCAGTCTGGGCACTGTGTGTTTGCAAGTACAGAACCACTGAGGATTTTATTACCTCATCTGCTTTAGCTGCTGACTATTGTGTCATTTCTTAGGACTGGATGACTGCAAAGATCTGCCAGGGCCTGCATCCACTCCTTCCTTATATCTGGCCATAAAGAAATGCAAGACTTTCTGCTGTCATAAACAGCACAGCCACCCCAGTTACTGGGCAGCCAGTAGCAAATGCAGTTCTACCCTTAATCTTTTAACTGTGGGCATACGGCAAATGTAATTCTTTGATAATTCTTGAAAAAGCCCTGAAAATCTTGTTGTCTTCTACAGATGAATACGAAATTGTCTGTCTGCTTCTCTTTTCACTAAAAATAACATTTCTGAAGTTCATCATTCATCTGTGAATCAAGAAAATAATATAAATATACAGAACGGTATGTTCTAATATATGTTGAGTACAAGGCCTAAAATTATATCTTCAAAGTTATATTTTGATTATATATGTGGTGGTGTAGGAAATATTTGCCTAGCATTTTATTTAATTTAGGCAGAAGGACATAAGTAAATCAGTGTTTCTAAGAAGGTACGTTCTGCATGGCTTCATGAAAGTGTCCTTCCTGCATGGGTAAGCAGGTGCCATTCTCTGGCTTACTGACAGGTCAGGTGGGTATTTTCCCCTCTCCCTCAAAAGATAAAAAAGGGTAAAACTAAAGCTGGTCAGAGTAGGTGGCTTCACACTGTGAAGCCTTCCTGTGAAGTCTTGTACCACGAACTCCTCCAGAGCAGAGTGCTTTGCCTCTGCCTGCATCTGCTTTGGGGAGGTTGTAAGTGAGCATTGATTGATGTGGTAGTAATTTCATTGATGCTTTTCCAGCATCAGTTACTGCTGAAAATTATTCTTTTCTGAATCACTTCCCTTGATACACAAACGTCAAGTGAATGGAGCAAGAGTTGTCGAAGAGGGACACTAGCAGGCTGTACTACCTTTCAAGAGTGATTTCACTTTTCTGAAATATTCTACATACAGTAATGGAATTCTAGACCTACTCAGAAATCCTCCCCAAAATCATTGTGGCTCATTGAAATGTGTGTGTGGAGAGTGGCTCATTTAAAATGAGTAAAGGTTGTTGAATCTTCACAACTTGTAACTTTTCAACAAGCTGGAGAAAGAAGTCTCAGTCATCAGTGGATTGGCCGTATGACTAATTCAGGATACTGTCTGTTTTGCCTTGATAAATTTGTTCTCTGATTTGACAAGTGATAGAAAATCCTGGTGCAGCTGGCTATGTGGGACTGATACAGAAACCCAGTGTTACAAGGCAGGCGCCTGACCATAATGATTGTGCACCTTTTAATGGAGCCATAGATGGTCGAGGAACTGACCAACAAATTTTAGCATCTGTTTTCCACTTGGTTCTTATTTTTGCCAAACTATTTTTCCTATGAAGCAGCCCTAATGAAGTGAATATCGTTAAAAGCTCTTCCACAATTGCTATTTCTGAAGGTCAGGGAGGTCTCAGTCACCAGTGACTCAGTCACCATTTAAAAACACACAGCGTAGCAGAACTTTTTTCATGGCCTGAAGACAAACAGACTTCCCATGGCAAGTGTGGCCAGGAATTTTTAAAGGAGTGTCTGGGAGAGGATACGAATCACAGCTTGGATGGCTTTTGGGGTGGTGCATGAGTGGGACAGGACACACAGTCATATCTATGCAGGAGAGGAGTTGTAGCTAGGAAGGGGAACAATCATTTCCTCAATATAATATAAAGGCTGTATAGGCAGAGAGTGGCTCTTCAGCCAGCACCGGGGGCTTATGAGAAAGATAGAGACTTTTTACCAGGGCCTGTAGTGGCAGGACAAGGGCTGACAGTTTTAAACTGAAAAAGGGTAGATTTACATTGGACATAAGGAAGAAATCTTTTACAATGACGGTGGTGAGACAGGTTGCCCAGAGAGGTTGTAGATGCCCCATCACTGGAAGTGTTCAAGGTCAGACTGGATAGGGCTTTGAGCAACCTGATACAGTCAAAGATGTCCCTGCCCACGGCAGCAGTGCTAAGACTAGATGATCTTCAAAGATTCCTTCTAACCCAAAACCATTCTATGATTCTATACAGCTCCACTAAAGTATCATGGAAAACTCCCCTGGATCCTTTCTCATCTTCCTTCCTGGATATTAACTTCTTTTCTGGGACATATTCTTCAGATGGGTTAGGAAGAAAGCAAAAGAATGAAATGTGAGGTTGGCTATGAAGATATTTTGTACACCTTCACATATAATGCCTCCTGATGATTATAAAGCTAGTTTTCCACATCTTTTCCATGGAAGAGAAACAGTAAAATACTGAGGATGATAACTTATCTTTCTAAAGCCTCCTGAGAAGCTGGGGAGCAGGCAATGGGAGAAATTGTCCATTCCTTGTTGCTCTGTGCTAGGGAGGTAGAGGACCAAGACAGGCAGTGCCAGATTATAAGGACCCAGACTTGTTCTGATCCATTCTTGCTGCTATACTTCTGTGCTCTGCTCACCTTCAGGCATCTTTTTGGCTCTTTATGGCTTTTTAGAAACTCTACCGGGTGTTGGTAATACCAAAGGTATGTTCTGATTGCCTGTTCCAGAGAGAAGGGTTCAGAGATGGCCTCACATGTTCCTTTCTATTGCTATAATTATATTTATTGTAATCACAATGCTGGACATTTCCCTCAAAGATTGCCCTGCTGAAGCCTATAATTTCTGTGGGGAGGTAGAAGGAAACAGATTAGCCTTCATACAACACAAATGTAGGGAGGAAGCCTTTGTTGGCATTGAGATTGTGATCTAGACATAAACAGTAATTTGGTTCCAGCACTAAAATGTACACCCAGCTGAAATTTGATTTCGCTGCTGCAGGCAAAAATTTGCTCATATGATTTGTAACTACTTATATAACTACCTCTTTTAACTTCCTGTTTAGGGATTTATTAAGATTTATTCCCTGCCATCTCAGTCTGACAGTCTAACCAAAATGGCCTTTTAATTTCAATTTTCCTGCTAATTTGTCTATTTGCTGTGGTTTTAACCTCAGTTTGACTGTTTTTTAAGGGTCATTCAGATTAATAATATTAATAGCTATTTAGTCTTAGTGGTACTGTAACTCAGAGCTCACAGAGAATTACCTCTACTTCAAGTCTAATGAATAGGATAATGAGCCTGATTAAAATAATTAAGTCTAGTGGAAATAACACTGGTAGGAAACATGGTTAAAAAGACTGCTAAACAAATAAAGTTGATAGAAAATTCTAACCTTTTTCCAACCCCTTTTTGCATATGAAGTAGAAGGAAAAAAAAAAAAGCCAAACCTTCTACATTCTTAAAGCCATATATGAAATCAGAAATTGCATCCCTTTTGTGATATTAAGAACAGAGGTCTACCTGCTGGGAGTATGTTGCATGGATCTTGTTTGGAAGGACACATCTCTTCATTGCTAGATAAGGCTGGATGTACACAAGGAGCCATTGTATATAATCCAGGATGGAATTTAGAAGTGTAATCCCTTACTAGCTCCTTCATGAGCACTGGTGCTTGTCAGAAGGTTAGCTTAACCCATTTCAAGGCAGGCTGCACCAGTGGAATGATGCACCTCCTCTGCTTCCAAAGGCCACTGCATCCTTCAGCTGTCCCAGCTACTGCCAGTCTAGCTGTGTCCTCTCCATCCCCTCATCTTCTCCACAGTCTGGGCTTGGCCTTCGCCTCCTGCAGCTCTAGAACAGTTTATTGTAAGGTGAAGTCTGTTCCATCTTGTGGTAACCAATGAATCTCATAATGTGTCTGAACTCTTAGGTTCTGTTATGTTTTCTTTATTGTTTTCTTGATGAGAAATGATTTCTGTAAAATATCTTATTTTAGCAAGTATTTTTTTTTAAGCCATTGATACTTCTAGGTGTTTGTAAGGGAGGATAAGACCAGAAAAAGAGCCTTATGTGTAAAGTAGTCAGTACTGAGGTACCCAATGTTTTACTCCTGGTCTTTGAGGAAATTTCTTCTACCTACCCTTAGCTCATAGCCTTTTATATATCCTGGACTTAGGGAAAAAGAATGCCTTGAAGATAATCATTAAGACCTTGGAGTTGATTTGAGCCAATTTATTAGATGGATAGGCTTGATATCCTCCTAATGTCCTCTGCTGCTGTTTGATGTCTCTTAAAAGCTGAAATTCCCATCCGAAGGTATGGGAAGATTCTTGTACCTACCCAGGAATACAGAAAGAGTTATTCATGAATACTGCTTTCAGAGTACACGGTGAATCCAGCACAGTGGAGGCAGCTACTTGGAAATCTTCCAGCAGAGATGATAATTTTATGCTTGCAAATGATTCAGGATGGGTAAAACTACCTTCAAGCATTGTTACTGGCTTTTAACCATTCTTCACTTTTAGGTCAATATTGTCCAAGCACTAGACAGCTGTGGTGGCAGCAGGTGGTGATACTTAGTATTGGTACTTAGTGCTGCTTGTTATCCAGTGTCAGAGTCCAGATTCTGTATTGAATTTATTATTCAATGCAATACGATACAAAGACATAGGAAAAAATAGAGAAAATACTGATCTAAAAGGGAGGAGTTATGAGGACATGCTGTTTGCCATTATTATTAGCTCACTGAATTTCTGCTATTGGGAAAGACTGAAACTATCTTAGCATAATTCTCAGGACTTTCACCAGTTGTACAGTGAAAGTATTGCAAAGATTTATTGTGAAAACACAATAATGTGTCAGCTGCTGTAGGGAGGTAGCAAAGAAGAGCAGTGGAGTGAGGAGGATGGCTATTCTTCCTTCTCCATCATGCTTGTAAAGGTGACTTTAGCTCTGTGTCCTGCCTTGAGGCAGTGTTGAGAACGCCTAGAATGTTTTTCTCTAGGCTTTTTGCAGAACAGGAGATTTCATGCTGGGAATATAGCTGGGTAGGACCAGTGCGTCTGGGATGGGTGTTTGGTCTTTAAAGGAAGAAGAGCTGGCTCCTCTGAATGATGCATTGGCTATTTCGGTCTGAAATTTCACCAGTTGCTCATGACCCTTCTCACAAGCCAGGAAGGGCATGGGTTATATTCACAAGTCTTGGTTTAAGACTCATGGATACGCAGTAGATCTGACATAAGCTGCTCTGCCATGCCTCAGATTTCATAATCACAGGACAGTTGGATTCCTGACTGGCTGCACTAGGCAGGAATTTCGGGTTCCAGTTTACGCCGGACGTGTCAGAGACGTGCTGGCACTGTCAGCCGCTGATTTTATGACTGTCTCACATAAGGATTTCTGGTTCAGTTATTGTGTTTTGTAAGTGATCTATACAGCACAGGATTAACTTTTAATACCCACTAGAGTAATTATCAAAGCATGTGGTATCCTGGTGACACACTTAGAGCTTCACATGAACTGGTTGATGCTCTGCTGACTGTAGGCCAGAACGTTAAAATCCTCAGCCAGGCAGCTGGAAAGAAACTCCCTGCGTCTCCTCTCTTTGGGCATTGACATAATTTTCAGGTTTGGAGAATAACCTGTTGGGGAAACTTGAAAGCATCAAAATTTGAGCTTTCAGCAATGAAGCAGGCGCATAACACAAGCCTTGCCTCT
>NW_010542676.1:20881-36279 GCF_000687285.1 Phaethon lepturus
GTCAGGAGGGTTCCAGTCCCTTGAGCAGGCAGGGTTCAGTGTTGCTGCAGTGCTGCTTTCACAGAATTCAAACGCAAAAACTTGGACTTCAGTGACAGCAGGGCCTGGCCCAGGTGTTTGAGGCAGCCCAGGTGACTCATGGTCACTGAATCAAGTGAGGGGTCTGGAGTACAAGTCTTATGAGGAGCGGCTGAGGGAACTGGAGAAGAGGAGGCTGAGGGGGAGACTTATCGCTCTCTACAACTACCTGAAAGGGGGTTGTGGCGTTGAGGGTGTTGGCCTCTTCTCCCAAGTAACTAGTGATAGGACAAGAGGAAATGGCCTCAAGTTGCACCAGGGGAGGTTTAGATTGGATATTAGGAAAAATTTCTTCACTGAGAGAGTGGTCAAGCATTGGAACAGGCTGCCCAGGGAGGTGGTGGAGTCGCCATCTCTGGAAGTGTTCAAAAAACGTGTGGATGTGGCACTTCAGGACATGGTTTAGGGGACATGGTGGTGCTGGATTAATGGTTGGACTTGATGATCTTGAAGGTCCTTTCCAACCTAGTGATTCTGTGATTCTGTGAATCAAAGGTCTTGTTGTTCAGCTCTTTGGAGCTGCTGGCACCATCGTGTGCGGGGAAAGAGCAGCTACGCGAGGAAGAGGGTGCAGGAGTGGGATGCAGCCTCACAGAGCTAGTTAGGGCCACTGCTGTGGCAGAGACAATGCTTCATCAAGGTGGCAGGGTGTCTGGGAGAAACCAGCACCTTCAGGAGCTTCCGGCTGAGTAACAAAAGTACACACGCTGTATGAGCTCCTCTGTGTGCACACAGGGAGATGTGAGGAAGGTTTATAAACATGTACCCTTCCTATGTCTTCCACACACCTCAACCCTTGCATTGCTGTCTTGGTGGACTCTTTCTACCAGATGCTTTCCAATATTTTGTACCATGCTCTGCAGAAACAAAATCATTTTGTCATTAATCTTTCTGCACACAGACAAAAAGGTGATCACAGAGCTCATCTGAACACTGGGCTGTCTTTCGTCCCTGGTCTTCACCTGGGATCTACAGGAAGCCAGAAATTTTCTTGCATCTCAGATCTTCCTCTTATGTGGTGAGGGGCAACTTGGTTCTGACTGTACTGTGGTCTGTGCATATAAACCTGTTTCTTAGTAGGAGAGTGTCTCAAATGGTGGCCTGTGAGGGCATAGTGTACAGCTGGCACACACAGCCATGCTTTCCTACGAGTTCGGCTAAATATTTGACAGTAATGGTGATTGATGGCGTGTAAGTCATGCTGAGAGTTGACAGTGGGGCAAGGTCCAAAACAGTTTGGAAACCATTGCCTTGGAACATGTACTGAAAAATGAGGGCTGTGATTTATCATTTCCTTCAGAGAAAAACATTTTAGGCAATTCTGACATGAAACAGTTAGCTGTATCAGATACTTGTGAAGATAATCTGGTGTTTGCTACCCTGTCTCTCTTCAGCAGATGGTAAAGGCCAGGTACTAATTAAGAAGCAGCAGAAAAAGAAAAGAAAAAAGCTTTAGGTTGACAAAATGCTGCATCGTGTAATAATTAGCATCTTATTTATTATTTCTGCTAACAGTTATGGAATGTAATGAAACTTCTCATAAGGAATAGATCATACCTCCATCTGTCTACTGCTGGGTTATTCCCCTTGCATTTGCAGGAACTAGTTCTGGACTTGTTAAAGGCAGATCATGGAGCAGTTAGATGATTAGGACCAAACTTCAAGAGCAGTTTCTCTCGTGTGTTGTTATTCATGAGGATAATGGCTGTTGATGGGGCTGAGACAAGATACTCATCCATTTGCAGCTTTTCCAGGTCCTCTTCAGAGACAGTGCTGTTTTGTTTCTGCATAAACCTCTGCAGACCTGAACCAGATTTGACATATGAAGGCTAAAATGAACTTTATGAATCAACAGATCAGAGATACTGAGTCTTTGCCAGAGAATATCTGAAAAATGAGCACATGAAGGAAGAATGTAAGTTGGTAATGAATAATCAGAAATATTTTTCAGTTGAGGGTTTGATTCAAAGTTGTCTGAAATTTCTCAATACAGAGATGTAAAAACAGCTTTGACTTAGCCTTTCACTGCCCTCCCTCTTTGCAGAGAGCAGACTAGAATGAGGGCATGGGTCTCCTTTGAGGTGTGCATTACAGTGGTTCTGAGGTGCTGCAAAGCCCTTGGGGCAGCCCTGTGAGTCAAGCTCCCACAATTGGGGCAGTGCAAAATTAGATTTGAATACTCTGGGCTGCATTATCAAATTGCACCAATAAAGAGCACACAGCTGAATCTGGAAGAGTACTGCTAAGATGCAAGTGTAAAACAACCTCAGTTTCTGTGAGCCTGAAAAATGGAAAGAAGATAAAACCAAAGAAGGAAGAAAAAGACCAGTCCATCCTGTATCAACTAATATTGTCAAATGAGACAGTGAAAGTGAGGGAAATTCTCTGCCCTTGTGCCACAGTTTAAATCATAGAAATCAATCAGTGAGGGCATTGATTGAGGGCTACAGTCAAAGCTGCAAAGTGTTATCTGATAAGAGCTAAACAGAGCAATTTAATTCCTGATGTATACTGATTGGTGTTACACCAGAGAAGGCTTTGGCTTTAAAAGGAGAAAAACAAAAAAAGAAGAAAGAAAAAAGAACTTGGCTCAGAAGAGAAACAGAAATGAAATAATCTGCTGAAAGTTTCTCAGAATCTGTACTGAAAGGACACATTTTTCCATGGGAACAATTAAGAAGTGCTCTAAAAATAAAGTTAAAAACACTTTTCAGTGTTTCTAGTGATCTACCTTCCAGATGCTCCTATTTTGGAAGGTATAGAAGCAATTTTTTTTTAATCTCAGTAAAATACAAGCAGATTTGCTTCATCATTAAATATATGTTCATTTTCCTGTATGTTGAGCCACACTTCAAACAGGTTACTCTTCTGTTTAGAAAGGATTGTTTTGTGGTTTTTTTCCTCCTCTCCTGGCTTCCAGAAACAAATCTGATTTTTTTTTTTTTTTTGTATTTATGTGCATTATTAACATTGCATGTAAGTGTTTGACTCATTTGGGAAAAACTTGGTGTACCAACAAATATTTATCAGATGTGATGCAGATCCAGATCAAATAAATATTTTTTCCTTTAATAGTAAATTGGTTTTTTTAGTATAAAATATGTGCCTTTATTGCGTGCAGCTGGCCCTCCTTTAGTTGCCCATATCTGTGGGCAGTCTTGGTAGCCTCTTCCGTGGGTTTGCTGTAGTTTCAGGATGGAACATTTGGATTTTTTCAAATATTGCAATTATTGGATTATTTTGTGTGGCCTAAGTCATTGAAAATACCATGTGCTCTGTATTTATTAACAAAACACACAATCCCTTAGCTTCCAGTGTATCTTAATTTATTTGTCTCAAAATGTTGGCAAAACACACGAGTTGTAATTGTAATTTCCACTGAGTAGCAGTTAGCTTAGACGCAGAAGTCTAGGTTCAGAGTAGCTAGCAATACTAGCTCTGCAAGGAATTCCTAGCTGGCCATGGTCCTCATGCCCCGCCAGTCTCCTCATAGGCTTTAAAGGTATAAATAGAGAGACACTGGCATATCTCTCTTCCTGCCTTTCCAAGCTTCCAGAAGGGATGACTCCTACTGTGCTTTGTTGCTATAGAAAGGTCTGGCTCAGGGTTTGGCAGCTCAAAAGACTGTATAGGAAAACATGTCTTTGGTGGGGATTAAAAATGACTATCAGTCTCTCTTTCCAAAGAGAATGGAGAAACCTAGGGCATTGGTATTGATATCGGCCCTCAGTCTCACAAGTGACTTTGGCTGGAGGTCCTAAAGAAACTCCAAACACTGGATGGTTTGACAAAAGACACATCCTTTCTTCAGTGTTGTTACTGGCATTCTCCTCCCTCCTTCCCTGTTACTGAATATGGGATAAAATGCCACATTTCTGAAGTGTTAGTAATGCCACAGGATGATAAAAATTTAAACCTGTCAGATGGGAAATTCAGAGGAAAACCACTTCTGATTAGAATCCTACTTGAAATTCTGCATTTTCTTCAGTGCAGTTTTTCTGCCTTATTTCTCCATCATCTTTTCATGCTGTACTGCAGAGCTGGAAGATGTTTCTAGCTAGTAAGGACTTTAATAAAGAGGATTAAGTTTACAGGAAAGAAATCCTTAGTTCTGCATTGTGTAAGGATCCCTTTGAATAGTCTGTCTTTATTACTGCCTTTGCATTATTTTTAGACTTTTCTCTGGTTTATCTTCATAATTTCTCATTCTCCTTCTGGCAAAGGTTCTCTTCTTCAACTTCCGGGGGCGAGTAATTCCTGGTGAAATCACTGAAGTTTTCTTACTTATTTGATGAGACGGAATCGTAGTCTAGTATTAAATCCAATGAATTTTTTGTTATATGAAGATCTGGGCAATTGGCACGACCACCTTTTGGTACTCTATTTAGATTTAGCATATGTGAAAGCAGTGGGTTTTTGGTCTTATTTCCCTCATCCTTGTATGAGAAGTCTCCTCCCTAATGTGGTGTTTGGAAGGGCTCTTGTACTCAGGGAGATTTCTGAGATCATAGAAGCCATTGACAGGCTATAATGTGTTTTAATTAAATCCTTCAATGTTGTGTGAAGGGGAATGGATACCTGTAAAGGAAAAGCTATCCTCATTTCTCAGTTCTACTGACCAGCAGGGTAAGCCCTCATGTCATAAGGGGCTTAGCGTAAAAGTACAGGAGAGAAAATCAGGCTGCAGCTAGACAGGGAAGAGGGGGCTAAGCCACAGTCTCAGCACTCTGCTATTGTCAGCTCTTGGTGGACTTCATCACAAAAGTAAATTTTAAGGAGGAATCTGAAGGAGGACAGCGTGGCAGCTTTGTGATTTCTTGCAGGGAGTTGCTTCCAAGTGCGAGGACCAACGTAGTGAAAAGAAGAAGGTACTTGTTTGAAAATTTAACAATAGATTATGGCAGTTTGAAATGGGGCCATTAGAAAAGGGCAATCTCCTGTGTTTTATTTGGCGTCTCAAAATTGGATGGGAGCTGCAAGGCAAGTTGGGGTAGGCAGTGTCTGGTCTTGCCAGTGCAGATACAGAGTTATAGCTGATCATATAGAGAACAATGTGCAGGTGATGTAATCCATAAAGATTACAGGAAGGAAGCCGCAGAAACTTTGCCAACAATTGCGGCTGTCTCCCATTTACTTCTTTCTGCTTCTATTTTTTTCTTCTTTTCTATGTGTCTGAAATTACTAAAGGTGATTCCAGGAAATAGCGGGGATGATGGAGGTTTTTCTTTAAAAACAGTGATGCACTCACTATAATTGCATTAGTGTTTTTGATAGGTACAGGTGTTGAGGACTTAGTGCTTCCTCATTTTGGCAGTGTGTTTAGCACATATGTTATCCTGTAGATTTCATTTTCCATGTCAGGGTTTTCTTTTCCTTATGTGAAAGTGATAGAGTGGCTGTGGTTTCCTGAGGCTTCTTTTCTGCCTTAGAGCTAGTTCAGATCTGCACCCAGATGCTATGCTGGCAGCCTTTTTTCTATCACACTAGCATAGACGATATGAAAAAAATCTGTAATTGACAAAAGCCACTTTGTAATCTTACTTGATTCTCAGTCATTCAGTATGGATAGCCCTGAACAGAACAATACAAATAGAAACTAATAGAGAAAGCAGAAAATATCACCACTTGTGAAACTGAAAAAGAAGGAAAAGTAACTTTTATAATATGTTTACTACACTATCAATGAAGAAATTCAGCTTAACTAGTCTAGATTCTTTTACCCAAATCTGAGATCTTCTGGGAGCATATAGGTGCCCAAACTAAGTTCCTTACTTGGGTCAGTGAAGTGCTTCTAGATAATACGATAGAAGTAATTGCAGATTCACAGCAGTTGGTGACCCCAGCAGGTGACTTCTCTGTGTTGCCAAGAGTAAAACTGCTGACTGGAAACTTGCCAGCTTACTACTGTGCACGGTAACAACTTTTTTCTATTTGGTGTTGTTTGATAAATATATATTCACTTGTTGCCATAATAAAATGCTGTAGAAGTCCCAGTTGTAGGATCTACTTAATGCAGTCTGTCCTGTGCCACCTGCTGTGCTTGCCTGATGGATGCCATACTTCCATTCAGAACTTCTCCCTCATAACTACAAATGTGTGAACAGAAAAGCTTTTCTGAGTGCTCTTATTTACAGTCCTGGAAAATGGACTGAGATCAACACACAAGGTCATGAAGTGCCTAGGGAAAACAGTAGCGCTTATTTCCAGAGACATCATAGTGGCATAGCTTCTTACTCACTCACAAGCTGCATGTGACGTTGTCATTTAAAATGCATTCTCTGGTCTATCCGGAGCTGGTTAGCAATTCAAGGTATGTGCCTTTCATGGAGCTGCGTTGTTCGTATGCACTGTAGAGCATCAATTTTAATTGGCTTGAAACAACAGAGCATTTGGTAGTTGGTTTGTATTTCATAAAAAAGATACACATGCCTAAAAGAATTGGCTGATTGTGTGGTCGAATGGCATAAAAGCAGTAAATGAATGTTCTCCCAGCATGGGCTATCCCACTGAAGGAAATATAGCAGAAAACCAAGGGTCTGGGTTTTGTGACTTTAGAAGACTAAATCTTACCCGGAAAAATAATCATACTGACTTCAATGCGAGTAGCAACACATGTGACTGGATTACCCTTAAAGGAGTAACAGAATCAGACCCAAAGTATATACCTGCTGGTTTTTACCTGAAGAGGCATTGTCTAAATCAGCCACAACAGGGGAAATAAAACCTCCTGCTTACTAGAAAGAAAAAAAAGAGGTTGCTTTATTCCTAATTTAAGATACACCAGTCAGCAGTCTTGGACCTGAGAGACTGTGTTCTTGCAGGATTCAGCTGGTTTAGAGGAGCTTTGTTGATCACTGGCCACGGTTATGTCTCCACACTGTAGATGCTACATTAGAATTTACAGTGGGTCATATACAGAATGTATCAAGCTTTGAGTGCATGTAGATGATACATGGATTGCACAAAATGGGTGTCTACATAATTCCTAACATGGGAAGAATCTCTTGAGAGGAGTACCATAGCACCAAACAGTTTTAACAGAGCTATATTAAGCCAAATAGCGCTGTAATATGGACCCAATGACTTCCCTGAAATGCTGTTGTGGAGGTGTTAGGGCAAGGCTGGCTCAGGACTTGGCTGTTGCTGCTCCAGAAAAGTTATTATAACATCCAGGGGCAGAGGTGGATGTTTCTGGACTGCAGCTTGGGTTGCTGTGGGAGTGACATGCGGGTGCCTGGTGTGAGGGGAGAGGCCCAGCACCCAGCAGTGGCTGCCCCTCCTGCTCTCGCCTCTCCCTTCGCCCTGGCTGCAGGTATAGACCAAAGGAGCAAAAGGCCCGTGCTCGTTCTGCTGCTGGTGTAGGTTGCCATGATTAGTTGTCTACTCTGCCTGTAGCTGGATCTGATCCTGCCCACTGCTGCTACAAGTATGTGAAATGGGTGATTAGTGCACACCGCATTTCACACAGCCTGTTCTCTAACCAGTGCAACGTAAGCCCCTTCTGCTGGAGAAAGGCTGCAGCCCTGGCTCTGCAGCAGGCTTATGTGTCTCTCTTGATCTCAGTCAGACAGACACTTGTTTGCTAGATGGACAAACTGTCTGTCTGTAAAACTTGGTGTGAAGGATATTGTGAAGAAAACAACCTGCCACCATTCACTCCTATACTGGTATTTCAATGAGTAATGCTTCCTCAACTTGTCTTGTGTTCAATGATCCTTTCTTTCCTCTATGCTATGTGCATTCCTGTTGCTTAGTATCATTTGTTTTTATTTTCACCATTCTAGGAGAGGCTGTGTAGAGATCAGGCCCAATCTGGCTTCATCTAAAGTCTGAGAAAATATTGGCCTTGAACCAGCAAAGCACTTATGGTCCGATAATGCTCCTATAAAATTCAATGGCAAGACTCCCACTCACTTCAGCAGTGCAGCCCAAAGAGCTGGGATTACTCAGTTGCTTGAAGTTATGTGTGTGCCTGACTGTTTTGCTGTTTGGAGCCCTAACCAATAAAAGCAGGTCTGGAAACAGTGGCTTCCATGGAGAATGCCACTAAATATTGATCATCAAATATTTTCTCTATTGAAGCAAAATTAGAATGGCAATGACCTTTTGTGCCCTGGCAGCATTGGTACTTGGCACAAAGACTCAGCCTTCTTGATCCACCTTGGGCAAAGTTCCAAGTCACAAATGGTGTTATTTAATGGTTTTGATATCCAAAAGAAATGAATTGTGGGATATTTCAGGAACGGAATATAAATGGAAACTGGAAATTCTTTCTGGAACCTGAAATTCAAAATGAAATTGAGTTCTACAAAAAGAAACCAGTGGAAATACTTACAGGACTCCAGAGACACAGCGCAGTCATGGAGTCCCATCTGCTTTACCTGCCAGTATTCAGCTCCTTTGGCTCCACTGGTATCAAAGTCTCTAAAGAAGAGTAACTCCTAGCACCATTTCCTGTTATTTTGACGTCCTCTCCCTTCCTTTTACTTCACAGAGCAGATGCTTGTTCAGTGTGTTTATCAAAGTGTCAGCCCAGCCTTACGCAGCTCCCACAGAGGGCTGTGCAGAAATGCAAACTTAGGCATTGAACAGTTTGGCACAAAAGCCACCATACTCTGTGGGAAATGGAAACATAATAGGCTTTGGGCAGGCCCAGTTTAGTATAATTTAAGTTTAGTATAATTTAGACAAAAGCATAGTATATCACAGCTATAAGTTGATTGTTGCATTCTGCTCTTGTTTAAACCCTGCTTAATAACACATGCACAGTGAGAAATGTTTTGTGCACTGATGTCAATGGAAGTTTTGCGACTGAATTTATCTGAGCCATGGTTTTGCTCACAGTACATAAAGCTTCTTGGTAACCTGACTCCTAGGTAACTTCGTTTCCAGGCATTTTGCACCAAAGGCTATACAAGCATGAGAGTGCCAGACTTGTGAAACAAGTATAACGTGGGCAAGATAGGACGAGAGGATAGGACGATACAAAATGGACTCAAGTTGTGCCAGGGAGGGTTTAGATTGGGTATTAGGAAAAATTTCTTTACTGAAAGAGTGGTCAGGCATTGGAACAGGCTGCTCCTCCATCACTAGAGGAGTTCAGAAAACATGTAGACCTGGCACTTGGGGACATGGTTTAGTGGGCATGGTGGTGTTGGGTTGACAGCTGGACTTGATGATCTTAGAGGCCTTTTCCAACCTTAGTGACTCTATGATTCTATTTTAGTGTGACCAGACTTATTAAAGAACCCTGCATTAAATTCTGGCTTTGTATAAACTAATGTACAAAAATGCATGCATACATATTTGTCTAGTTCCCATATACACTTACTTTAACAAATTAAAATTTTGGACAGTGATACAATTACTGCATATAACTGTAGTGCCTCCTACTCCATATCTGATGAATTACTGCAAGGACCACTTGAAGTGAGGTCTTTGACTCCTGAGCTCTTGAAAACTGTGCCTGTAAAATCTGAAGCTACCAAAAAGTAGTGCTTTAAAGAAAGTGCAGGATGTTCTGATAGTCATCAGATCCCTTTCAGCAACTGTTCCGCTTTGCATTCTGCCCACAGAAAATGTGTATTTATAAAAAAGGAGTGAAAAAGATCAACTTAAACAAATACACCTAATCCCTAGTAAAAGGACTGCCAAAAATAAAAATCTACCAATAAAAGTAAAGAGAAAAAAATACTGGTGGGGTTGATGCCATCATTTGCTTGCATAACACCACCACTACAAATCTGCATATATTTGCCTTTTCAATGGAAAATGGTGAACTGCAGCCCTTGCAAATGTAGTTTCACATGAGCTAGGAAGTAATATACCCCACCGAGCTGGCAGGTAGGTGCTGAACAGGAACTCATGGCTTCGGGTCCTAGCTGTATTTCTGTTTTGTTGTCTGACCTTGGGTAGATTCATTAAGAGGAGAGGCCACGGGTTTTACTGCACCAGCTCTTCTGTATTTGCTTCCTTTGTATCTCCTTGTCTGTTAGGGGATAACAGAGCTCAGGGGAACCCACGGGACTTCCCCAACACAGGGGCTGTACTCTTAAAGCCAAAGAAAGCCCCATACATAAATTATGTGTACTAATATACTGTTCATCCCACACTCTCCATGACATCCATAATCACCCAGCAGGACTCAGTGTGTATTTCAAGTGAACATGAGCCATCCTAGTTTAAATCAACCTGTCCACTCACTTTGCACTATCTCAGTATCGACACTTGCCCCATCATGCTGCATGACAGTGAACAGCTGACAAAATATATCAGGGATCCTGGACATGACAAGAACTCACTTGACCTTACTTGACTTGACCTATAATATCTTGTTGGCGTGGGAGGAGAGTAGGTTTTCTCTAGTAAAGTAATTGTACCCTCACTAATTTTTCTTTGTCCTATTCAGAACATGCTGTTGTGTGTGCAAGGAGTGAGGAGATTTGTGAGGGAGGAAATACCTTTTTCTTCTTGAAGATTATTCTAGGAAACTGCAATATAAATCTTTATTCGGTAGAGAAGTATTTGTCCTGTGAAAAATGTTAATAGAAAAAAATCTTGTATAAACTGAATTGGAGTGAGAGTGAGAATGGTCCAGTGCTTTTTGATCACTGAGCCTAATCATTATTTTGCACTGGAGAGTCTGGGGAAGTGTAAATTTTAATAACTATGTTTCTACAAATTATCACAGGATATTAATTTTGCATGCTAATCAGAAAATAGTAACAATACTGCAAGAGACCTAGAAAAGACAAATTTCTCAAACCTACACACTACTTTCTTTTATGCATTGGAAATCTGGCTCAACCAACCATGTGTATGCGATGAAGCGCTCAAAACCGAAAGGCACATGAGGTCTTTGCTCATATAAACTTCCTTGTGCCAGAATGGAGGTTATTGGGAGACTTAGTGAGCTAGACCATCAGGCATCTATTTCTGCATCTTCAGCAGGCAGATATCAGATAGATGAAAGGGATGCTAATGAATGCTGCTCAGATAGTATTATGGTAGATGAAAAACATAGTGTAAGCTCATTACAAATTGGTTTGTATTTTCACACACTGTTTTCCTCTGGTTTATGTAAAGCTATTACAATTGCAACAGTGGCAACAATTTATACTAAGTATTACTTTAGGTGATGAGGCACCTCCAGAGTGCTATGCCCTGGGCAATCCAAAACCTTACAGTGATATAGAATATATTACAGTTTAGTTGCAGCAATTCTTACAAGTCCATTCAGACTGAGACATTGCACATTTAATTTATTGTGCTGTTTTCATAGCTCTGTGAAAGCAGCTTTTCTTTTAATGGAAGATCTCATGATTTCTGAAAGTATTTAGTAATAATATAACCAGAAATATAATTTTCCCACCTTGATTCCCACTGAATTATTAAATTATGCATGCCATTAATTCTCATGTAGAAATTTCTTGCTGAGGTTCGTGACTTGCTGGACTTAGCTCCCAAATGTTTGAAATGATGATACTCATATGTTTTACATATAAAACTTTGGCATGGATTCTTCCCTTTGTTTCTAAGCTTTGTATGCTCCTGGTCATGCAACAGAATTTTCCTTTATATTAGGGGTATATTTATATTTACCTATTTACTCTTTAGTAATCTTGCCAACATATATGAACGTTTGACATATTATATTTGAGTCACACAAGTGCCTATATCTTCTGGAAATAAGATGCAATGTAAAAGTACTTTGACACAAGATCAGTCCTCATCTGAAGTGAGTCACAACTCTGCAAGGATGATTTTAGTTTACTAGAGATAAATTAGCCATGCCATCCTGAGAAATTAATCCCTACTTTTGAAGGATCAATAGTCTTGTTTCATCCAGGTATTGCAGCTTTGATAACAGTCATGTGCACAGAGGACATCACCTGTTACGTTGTCTAGAACTTCTAGGGGTACAGCCGTTATTCATTAAATGTGTTATATCAAGGCAACAATCAGAGCTTGTAGTTTCAGGGCTGTGATTTTCTTTCAGACACTTATTCATCCAATACCCTTTCTTTTCTTTTTTCTTTTTTTTTTTTTTTTTTGTCTTGAGGAATTCAGGTTTTATCCTAGGGTATCACTAGGTACCGTGGTAAAGAGAATAATAGAGTCTTAGTGAGTTTTCTAATGGCAAGCCTCCACCAGCTTCAGTGAAGTTTATGCTTGTTTACACACACTGAAAATTTGGCTCGGTGCCTGGATGTGTGATAGAAGTTACGTACCTGCTCCTGCTTTTTCAGATAGAGACACCCTGTGCATATCTTGGCTTTCTTCTTTCACTCCTTTTAAGTCAGAGGGGGCATTATGATATCCTTATCATAATGGCATACGGATTGAACAATTAGAAAAATGGCTCTTCTACCCCAGAATAGATGCTGAGGTCTTTAGCTGTAACCATTTCATTTGCCAAACTCTTGTAAGCTAGTTTTGGAAAGACATGGTTTCACATTTATGCCATTTTATGGAAGAATACAAAACCTTTGTCTCCTAGAAAGATCATCTCTTTCCCCAACCGTAGTGCCGCACGTCAGTGACAGGCAGCACTCTCTAGATGGCAGGTCTGCCTAAAACCTCCTTGTGTCCATCCCCCAGCTGTGTAACAGCCTGTTTTTTCTAGTGTGCACCCATGTTTTCAGGAATTTGCTGGTATTTTCCATTTAGGCTTGGTATTGCAAATTGTACAAGGACATTTTTCTTCTTCACATTCTGCCACTGGTTTTAATTTAACTTTTTTTTTTTTTTTTTTTTTTTTAAATAACTAGAATTCACAGTCCCTTTCTCTGGGAAGTAAGAGTCCTGACTTGTGACTGATGTGGAGTTGGGAGGTGTGTGCCCTGCGCTCTCCTGCTACATCAGGGAACATACTTTGCTAAAGTCCATTTCAATGCAACTTACTGTGGAATTATGCATTTGAGGTTTCTGTGGAGCTTCTTGAATTGCTCGTTTACAGCAATACTGCAGGGTGTAAATCATAATTAATTTTCCACAATTGTTTTCCAATGATGCAACTCTTGGAAATTTAAAGTACTGTTTTCAGATGCAAGAAAGGACTCTCAGTAATCCAGTTCCATGCCTTAAGACTTTAAAAGATAACTTTTATTTTGAATGATTAGGTCTAATGGGAGTTCTTATTTTCGGCCATGTAACATGAATCTCAGTATTTTCCTTCTGAGCATAAATATAATTATCTGTTATATTATATCCACTTTAACTGATTTTACGATAGGGAATTCAGGTGCAGGTGCTCAAAGCAAAGGGAAATAAAACCAGAAATATGATGTCACCATAGCCACATGTTAAAGTTGCATTTTAGAGCAGTATTTTACCACTGATATCTATGGACATAAATTCTGATAGACATGAAATTCACATTTTTTAAAAAGATCACCATGTCCTTTTATTTATTCCAGGTTCAGGGGTAATATTGACCAAAATTAATTTCATTGCTAAAAGAAATATTTTTCACAAGAAGTGATATGTTTTAAGGACATGTGTTTAACATCAAACATCACTGCTAAATGTGTGTTTCTTTTTAACTCAGAGCTTATGACAGGTTAGCTCTAACTTAACCCCGTTTCATGTCATAAAATAAATTCCTGTGTAAAGGCAATGGCAGTTACTGTACAGGTGTGTGTGTTATGGTCAAGAAAGAAAACTGTAAAATTAGCAAAAGACAACTGAAAAGGGCCACTGTGTGTTTGGGTGCATTGTCCCAAATCATCAATAATCATCCTTTTATACATCGGGATAAAATCCAGAGAGAGTGCATATGGTTTCTAGCAGGTGAAACCTGAGTTACAGGTAGAAAGATCTTTGCAGGGATGGTATAGTTGATGTTTTCAAGAGTTAAATGAAAGCTCATAGTGGTCTGGGATGATAGCAGGGGTAGAGTGGCCATAGGAAGTCAGTTCTTGTGAAGTGCTAAAACTCCATCCATTGTCATTGTACACACTTGAAGTGCTGAGACCTGCTGCTAGAGTCATCATTAAGGTTAGGGTTTCCAGGGGAAGCTATGGAAACCCAATTCACATCACCCAAGATGTCTGCAGCGAGGCAGCTCTGCTGGGAGGCAGGAGACGCTCCACCAGCTGGTGGAGGAGCCTGCGTGCCTCTCCCTGGCTGGGTGCTGCTGGCGTCAGGGAATGATGTATGCGTGAATGCCGACACCGCTCGAGCATCCTGGCTGGGTTTTAGAAAGAAAACAGAAGCCTGACAAGGGCTGCCTGCCGGCGGGAGGGAGCAGGGTCAGGCTCTATTTGGAGCTCTGACACGGGTGGATGCCATGGGTCTGGAGAGGGGACAAGAATTCGGCCACGCTCCTGCAATTAGCATTTCCAGCTCCAAGTGGCTCCCACTCTACATGTGCTTTCTTGGATGGCCCTTCTGAGAGGTCTAACTTTGCATGTGCTCAATGAGGGGAGGCTTAGCACCCAGATCCAGGTTTTGAATTTCACAGAAGGAGCCAGAGGCCAGGTATTCAGTGCCTAATCTGCAGGGGTTAAGTCTCTTATTGGATTTACCTGCAAGAATTTGACCTCGAGGATCACAGCTCCAATTAGACATCGTAGGAAATGGACCCCCCTGCCACGTGCTTAAATAGTTATATATATAGGTCTGTGGCAATTCTTTGTGCAGGCATGTGTCGGGATTCCAATGATAAACCCCCAGCAAGGAGTGAGAGGTTCTGCTTTGGAATGCCATGGGGAAATTTAATGGCATGCTGCAACCTCGTCTTCCATGCTGGAAATCTTTTCTTCATTTGCCCCTAGTTTCAAATCAACTAAGAACTGTGTTGCAGAGCAGAGAAGTAAAGGCTGCTTAAATTAGTTCCTTTTTTAAACTTTGCTAATGAGTTTTGCATTGTGATTATCTACTCCTTTATATGCTGAAAATGAAATTAATGAGACTTTCTCCTGAGGGATTGGGCTGACAGAATGTGACTTTAATAAGGGTGAAAGAACAGCAAAGACTTCACATCACTATGTGGCTTTCTGCTCATCCACCTACACATGGAGGCAACTATAGAAATGAGAGTCAGTCAAATTGCTCCTAATTTCTGCACTTGACACAGTGTTGTCTTCTACTTGCCATTGGGGCTTTTAATGCTGGGGTTTCCATTTTCTCATCCTGAGCTGACCAAAGTGAAGCGAAAGTGTTGCCTGAGGCCTTTTCCAAGGTTGAGAGTGAAGAGAAACAAAATTCATGCCCCATCGCTGCAGGAAACCCACACACATGAAGGACGGTGACAAGGTCCTGTTCCCATTAGGAAGGCAAGCAGCCATGTGGTAGCTTTTCAACACATTTCAAAGTGT
>NW_010542676.1:36310-77040 GCF_000687285.1 Phaethon lepturus
GAACCTGCACCATACAGGAACCCCCAGTTCCTCACTAGGGCCTGACGCTAGGTGTGGGGACACCACCTGAGACCCCTCCTGGGGCCACTCTCCGCAGCCTACAGCCTGCCAGCACAGGCCCACCCTGGGCCTGGGTTGCTAGGTGACCCGAGGTCGCTTAGCAACCGGCTGCCCACCTGCCCAGTGGCTGTAGCCAATCACAGTGGAGTTTGACAGCGAGCGCCACGTTGGGCCTGGGACCCCCGTGCTCCCTGGTAACCTCCGAAATGGCGGTTCCCTCCTGGGCCTGCTGCCTGCCTGTCCTGCTGCTGTCGGCGTGCCTGTGCTGCCCACAGCCAGCAGGTGTGAGCTGCGCCATGGTATGCACAGCCTGCACCAGCGTTTCCTCGGTTGGACACAGAAGGCGCAAACAGAGGGTGGACAGTGCTGTGCAGACCTGCTCCTTATCCTCACAGCACTGAGCCATGTGAACCACCCCAGTAATGCCACGTCCTCAGCTCTAACATGCGCTACTGGTACGCAGCCACGTACAGTGTTCTGTGCAAGGCACAGCTGACTCCTTGGATCAGATATAGGCTAATCTGGGCTACAGCACATCAGAACCCTTAGGTAGTCCTAGGGATGGACGTCTTGGGACACTTGCAGGCCTCTTTTCCCCCTTCCCCATTTGTGCCCTGCTCACCTGTGGTGCTGATAAGGGTACCTCCTGCTTAAGCACATCATTCTCAATGCATAGTCTGCTACTCAGGTTGGATCAGGCAGTTCAGCTAGTGCTCTCAGGCTGGACTTCCTCTTTCCTAGGCTGTTGGGGGTCCAGAGATGAAAGAAGGAACTGGACTTCCCAAGAGCACTTGGTAGACTGGATCTTCACTGTTGTTTCAACAGGGAACACAGAGAATTCCTGACTGAGAGATTTGACTTATCAAATGTAAATGTTGCCATTGTCATCTCTACTTCCAAAATGAGAAATGATGTCGATTTACAGCATGTATTTTTCAGGGCAAGGTGTTATAAAATGAATACAGGGAGTCACAGGTTTAGCTTAATATAAAGCAGCATTTAATTAAATGTTTTGAAACAGTACTGGGATCAACATTTTCTAGAAACAATTTTAAGGCTTGTAGATGTGATATAATGGATAGCATAGGAGTTTCAGTCTGAGACCTTCTAACTCCAAACAAGGAAGGAGTATGCGCAGATATGTCAGACTTGAGGGCAATGAACTGTCTAACCTTGTTTTGTTAGCCTGGGTCTCATTAGCTGCAGTCCAGGACTATAAAATGGTTGGGTGTCTTTTTGAGCCAAAGAGGTAGTCTGTGAGACAATATTGCAGGTGGGAGCATGTCATACCAAAATGTAACAGCATTAGAATGTACTTGGTATTATTTTCCACCCCTCTTTTTATACCTCCTAATATTTTCTTCATTTGAGTGAATGCTGTTTGTGAAGCTCAGCACAATGATTTTCAGGTTAAAGCTGCACTGGACAATGCAATGGGTATCCAGAAGTGCTCAGACTACTGTGGTTTCTAAGATGTCATATAGTTGCACCAGCATTACATTTTTATAAGTCTAATAAACTTTGCTTATTTTACTAGGCCTAATTATTCAGAATGGGTTTTGTACTGTCAGTTTCTGCTTTGCACCATAGCCACTAGGCTTTTTTCATACTATTTTCACTACATTTAACTCTTTCTCCAATTTTGCATTATATTGCATTTACCACCATTGGTTTTCATCTGGCACTCTCTTCTTTGGTTACCAGCTTACTTATAAGCCTTACTAGTCTTTCTCAGGCTTGGTGGACCAGAAGGACCTTGTTTCACATTCTAGTGTTGCCACCTAGATATTGCTCTTCTTTGGTCTTCGCATTGCTAGGACCTCAGAGCATGTTTTCAGAATAAACTGTGCACCCATTTATGCTTCTGTAAATGTTAAAATTCATAGGATATCTGGTGCTGATTCTTTTCTGTGTAACTCCTTATACTCTGAATTTAAGCCATTTAAAAATCAAAATTAGAGATTCCTTTCCATCCAGTGAGTAATTAACCTTTAAGAAGGAGAAGTAAGAGATGGGGTGGAGATTGTTTTTTCACTGCCTTGTAACTTATGTGTCTTTACTTTTCAAAACAAAAATGTATAAGAGACAAATATAGAAGAAAGTGTCTTCCTTGGTTTTGCTCTCCTCTGACAATTCTCCTTTCCTTCCTTGTCAGCCATGCTGTAGCAAATTTCACGCTGATGAATAAGCTGGGGACTGGCAGAGGAAGCCATGTGTTTTCATTAGTCATTTACCAAACTGTAAAAAGGTATTAGGAAAAAGCCTGGGAGAAGCTTATGCGCCGTGAACAGAAGCTTGTTGACTTGATTCAGTGTTGGGTTACTCTGGTTGCTTCTGAGGTGCCCTCAATTCTTGCTCTCCCCAGAGGCTGGGCCTATCTGTGAACGACAGACAGTGAAGGTGCTTCACAGAGTGTACTGGCTTAGTCTCACATGCTCTCCCTTCACAGGCTCTTTACATGGGGAGCAATAGCTCTAAGGCATATATCCTTGGGGGTTTCATTTCATTGCTGCCCTAGCCCTGTTCAGGAGAATTGTGAAATTAAAGATTTTCTTTATTTGAACAACATTGTTTAACCGTAGTGAAGTCAGCATACAATATAGTCTTTCATTATCTTCACACACTGAAGCATATGAATGCAGGATGGATGAAAGTGACTGGCTGCATTGAGTCCTCTCTTCAGCAGGGTTGGGGATTACATCTGAGGTGGTTACTCCATCTGAGGGAGTTTACTTCACGTGCCTCAATCTATCAGAGACCACAAAGCACACACCCTGTACCGAACTTAGATCTGGTAAGAGAATAACATCAGTACCACTAACATATTAATTCAAATGCCCTGGTCTATATTTTTTTTTGTATGTGACTAATCTCCAATATTCAGAAGAATGAAAAAGAAAGAAAATAGATGTCAAATTTTATCATAAAAGAGAAAGTAATTCTTTCCTGACCACTTCAAGCAGCCAGCAGAAGCCCTGAATGAATGCCATGGTATAAATATACAGAATAAAACAAAGATGATCAAGAAGTGAGGGTGGTGTCTTCTGCTCTCCTCACTGTCAGCATACCAACAAAGTAACCACATAAGGACTCATGACTAGAACTTAAAATTATTCTGCTGTTTTCGAAAATGATCTTTCCTGTTGTTTTGTCTTTTTGGACCGTGAGTCCAACGGTTGTAACACAGATGACAGAAAACAGAGAATAGAAGGATGATTTTGTTTTCAACCATTTTGAAGGTTGTTACAGAAATTCCTGTGATTTTTACTGACTTTTTAAATTAAAATGCATCACGAAGCAGGTAACTGTTTTTTCAGGTTACACAGTGCAGATACAAGTTTCTGTCATGTTCCATGCAGCATCTGAAATCCTCACTCACTCATCCATCTCCCATGTTAGACCAGTTACTCTTTATGTAACATCTGGAGGATTATTTATTTAGAGATGCTCTTACTTATTCATGTGTAAAGCATCAGTGGAATGCTTTCCATTCAAACACAAAACTTCTGATAGTTCAGAGTTTATGGTATGACTCATAACACAATATATTTATTGAGTTGCCATTTAGATTTATTTCCTAAAGTTGCACAGTAATAGCTATGTAACTTGCTTCAGTGGGTTGAAGTGCATCATAGAAATAGTTGCGTAAGCTATTTTGCTCATGTTTTTTCTTGAACTGTAGTTTCCCTTGATTTTTTTCCTTTTGATTTTTTTTTCCCTTTTGATTTTTAAAAGATGTAGGATTTACAAACTTGGAAAACATGGATCTCACAAGTTTGTGGAAACTCAACCTGACCAACAAAACCTGAAGACAGGCTGAGAGAGTTGGGGTTGTTCAGCCTGGAGAAGAGAAGGCTCTGGGGACACCTTATAGCAGCCTTCCAGTACCTGAAGGGGGCCTACAAGAAAGCTGGAGAGAAACTTTTTACAAGGGCATGTAGTGGTAGAACAAGGGATAATGGCTTTAAAGTGAAAGAGGGTAGATTTAGATTAGATTTAAGGAAGAAATTCTTCACTATGAGGGTGGTGAGGCAGTGGAAGAGATTGCTTAGAGAAGTTGTGGATGCCACATTCCTTGAAGTGTTCAAGGCCAGGCTACATGGGGCTTTGAGCAGCCTGGTCTAGTGGAAGGTGTCCCTGCCTATGGCAGGGGGGTTAGAACTAGATGATCTTTAAGGTCCCTTCCAACCCAAACTGTTCTGTGATTCTATGAGTCTGTGAAGATATTTGCTGACACCCTAGCAACACACATTCAGTGGTTATGGTGGTGTTAAGGAATGCTTTAAACCTTTGTTGCCAATGTAAAGTCATGAGAATTGTACTCATTTGGAGCAGATTTGATGTTGGCCTATTGTGTAAAGATGAAATCTTAACATAAAAGCCTCATTATGACACTGCTCCAGAATTACTGCGGAAAACGAAAGAATCTCATTAACTTCAGGGAGGCTTTGGTTAGGATCTGTATCCATTCCAGTCCTTAGAAACAAAAATAAAACTGTCAGTAACAACCTCTGGACTACTGATCCATGGCAGCAGATGAGATATTTTGGAGGGAAATTCAGGAGACAACTTGGCTACAATATTTATACTTCATTTCTATAGAAGATATATGTAATAAAGCAATACGCTCATTTACAAAGATGTTTTTGTGTATTATCTTTCAGATCTGGTCATCAGAAAGTGCAAAGTTTTAAGATGGAGCCAGTATCTGTGACAGCAAAAAGTTGCTTGTATTGCAGAACACTGAAACCCAGGACTTTTTTGAAATGTGCTGTAGTTTTGAGATACAAATTCTGATGCCTAATTCCAGATGCTTTTGGAGTATGTAGAAAGGAAGCTTTTGACTTTACTTCCCTGCAAAAGAAGATGGTGGGGCAGTAAAAATTAAAATTTCTGTTTTTCTAATAGTCAGAAATTGATGAATGCTTTGAAATACAATTTTAGAATAAAAAGGAGATAAGGGTTCTGCACTCTATTCCTCTGAGAACTTTCCTTTGTTACAGGGGGTAAAACCACCACAAAATACAGAATCAGAACTAAAGGGTAACATAAAATGAGAACAGCCTCAGAGAATCATGCTCTGATTATAAAAAATTCCAACTTATTCACAGAAGAGGCATAGCAGAACTGAGCCTTATTTGTAGAAACCATGATGATACAGTCAGTAAATACCCACGCTTTCTCCTCTTTTGGTGTTTGCAAAGGATAAGATTTTTTTTTCTTAGTATGGCTTCAGCTGGCTCTGGGTAATACCAGGTATATGCAAGAGCTTCATGCATCTTGTTCATACTGCCCTGCAGAGATCTACAGCTACTGCAGAGACACCTAAGAGCCCACATTGGGACAAAAACAGATGGAGCATCACTGTTGAGATAGAGCAGTGGGTTGATGTGAATCAGCTCTAGCATGTCAGTGTGGTGCTCTTGAAAGTTGGGCTGGTGAGTTCAGGAGCATCATTATCTTGGGGCATTTCGACTGATCTGTGTGGATCAATGGCAGTTCTGTATTTTATTGCTGAGGGTAGAGACATCCATGAAGCCTAGGCCTGATTCTACCCCTTAGTATAGGGTGCACACCTGAGTAAGTGCATTAGTAGAAGGCTATTGCAAATACTTAAGAGTAAGATAAGAACTTAACTTGTTAATAACTTGTTCAATTAGTCATTGCAGTGTCCCATGCTGTGTTAATTCTGAGGGAACCAGTGGACTTGGAGATGCCCAAGTGATTGCCCTGGCACTATATATAGTGTTCTGAAGGCTTTGAGTACAGAGATTTCAATATGCTTAGAACCTCTCAAAATCTTTTTAACTTTAAAAGATAAAAGAGAAAAAGGATACAGCTAGATCATTTGGAAAATAAAATAAAGCTTTTTTTCAATGAGATTTTTCCCCTTAAACTGTGGATGATTTAATTTGTCTAAGGAAAGCTCCTGTTCAGTAGTCTTTCAGATGCAACAGTTAATACCGTTCCATTTTGGGAAAAAGAAGAAGACATGAGTTGGGTTCTGTGGCTGGACCTGATGTTGTTGCTGTTGTTAAAATCTGATTTTGTTTATGAAAGCAAAGCAAGATAAGCAGACCAAAGATGCAGAAAGATCAATAGAAACAGCGGTCACAGACTCTGAGCTTCTCACTCGCAGTGAAACAAAGCTACAGTCCCTACAAAACTCAGCGAAGTTACTAGCATCAGCCTGTTCACTGAACACTGCTTTTAGCTTCCTCTGAAGACATTGGATCACACCAGTGCTTCAAAAGACCCTCTGTAGGTTTTCTAAACTGGACTTTGCCAAGGCAAATGGCTAAAGAAGGAGACATAGCAAAGGGAAACAAATGTGAAGATGGTAGGCAAGAGAGGAGTAGGTAGGGGAGACGTGGCAACAGGAAAGAAAGAATCACATTTGAGGGAGGGTTTGGGGTTCCCCTGTTGCTGATGGGTGCTGTAATGCCCAGAGGTCCCTCTTCCTGCCAATCAAAGCACATTTAAGCAAGCCATGTGTTCTGGCATAGTTTCAATTAGTGTTTGATCCCAAAGACTCTTCTTTTGGAAGGAAGGTTTCTAAAGAGGTGTGGTTTCATTCCTCAGCTGAATATTAATTACTTCTAGTACTTCCCTTTGGACTTACTGATTTCTGGTCCCACTCATACTATTTTTTTTTAGCAAACTTAATCTTGATGCAGCCCTTGGATGGCATTGTCAGAACATTATACTGGATTAATTCAGTCTTTCTCACTCTTACTGGTGTTTATAAACAGTGTCCTGTAACAGGCTGAGTTAGGTTCTTATGTGATCTGATCAGAGTTTGCATGCATGCAAGGAGCTGGTGCCTGCACTACAAGCACTTCTGGTTTTCAGGAGTTAATTTGTCGGAGTTATTTTGTATCCTGAGACTCTCTTATAGCATCATAGATAGTTTGGGTTGGAAGGGATCTTTAAAGGTCATCTAGTCCAACTCCCCTGCAATCAGCAGGGACATCCCTAACTAGTTCAGGTTGCTCAGAGCCCAGTCCAGCCTGACCTGTAAAGTTTCCAGGGGCATCTACCACCCCTCTGGGCAACCTGTGCCAGTGCTTCACCACCCTCATTGTCAAAAATTTCTTCCTTACATTTAGACTAAATCTACTCTCTTTTAGTTTAAAACCATTACCCATTGTCCTATAACTACATGCCCTTGTAAAATGTCCCTCTCCAGCTTTCTTGAAGGCTCCCTTTATGTACTGGAAGGCTGCAATAAGGTCTCCCTGCAGCCTTCTCTTCTACAGGCTCAAGAACCCCAACTCTCTCAGCCTTTCTTCACAGGAGAGGTGTTCTATCCCTCTGATCATTGTTGTGGCGCTCCTCTGGATCTGCTCCAACAGGTCCATACCTTTCCTGTGCTGAGGACTCCAGGTGGGGTCTCAGCAGAGCGGAGTAGAGGGGCAGAATCCCCTCCCTCGCCCTGCTGGCCACGCTGCTTTGGATGCAGGCCCGGATGCCATTCGCCTTCTGGGCTGTGAGCACACATTGCTGGCTCATGTCCAGCTTTTCATCCACCAGTACCCCCAAGTCCTCCTCAGCAGGGCTGCTCTCAATGCCCTCATTCCTCAGCCTGTATTGGTACTGGAGGTTGCCTTGACTCAGGTGCACTTGGCCTTGTTGAATCTCATGAGGTTCACATGGGTCCACTTCTCAAGCTTGTCCAGGTCCCTCTGGATGGCATCTCATCCCTCAGGTGTGTCAACCACACCACTCAGCTTGGTGTCATCTGCAAACTTGCTGAGGGTGCACTTGATCCCACTATGTCATTGATGAAGATATTAAAGAGTATTGGGCCATGGACCCCTGAGGGACACCACTTGTCACCGTTCTCCATCTAGACATTCAGCTGTTGACCACTACACTCTGGATGTGACTATCCAACCAAGTCCTCATCCATCCAACAGCCCACTCATCAAAGCCATCTCTCCAATGTAGACAGAAGGATGTTGTGGGGGACCATGTCAAAGGCCTTAGAGAAGTCCAGATAGATGACACCAGTAGATCTTCCCTTATTCACTGATGTAGTCACTCCATCATAGAAGGCCACTAGGTTGGTCAGGCAGGAATTGCCCTTGGTGAAGCCATGCTGGCTCGAATCACCTCCCTGTCATCCATGTGCCTTAGCATAGCTTCTGTTCCATGATCTTTCCAGGCACAGAGCGGGGGCTGACAGGTCGCTAGTTCCCAGGGTCCTCCTTGCTACCTTTTTTAAAACCGAGTGTAATGTTTCCCTTTTTCCAGTCTCCAGGGACTTCACCTGACTGCCAGGACTTTTCAAGTATCATGGAGGGTGGCTTGGCAACTACATCAGCCAATTCTCTCAGGACTCTGGGGTGCATCTCGTCAAGTCCCATAAACTTGTGTATGTTCAGGTTCCTCAGGTGGTCTCGAACCTGACCTTCTCTTAAAGTGGGAGGGACTTTGTTCCACCAGTCCTTGCCTTGAGGTCCATCCACTTGAGAGGTGTGGGAAGAGACACTGACAGTGAAGACTGAGGCAAAAATGTTGTTGAGTACCTCAGCATCTCATCATACCTCAGTTCTCATCTGTTGTTACCAGTCTGCCAGTCTTGCTCATCAAGGAGTGTACACTTTCTTTGACTTTTCTTTTCTGGCTGACATATCTGTAGAAGCCCTTCTTATTATTCTTTGCATCCCTTTCCAAGTTCAGCTCCAGCTGCACCTTGACCTTCAGCTCCAGTCATACCTCTTGTCTCTAATGGCTAATAATCTGCCATTAGAGACAGACAAGAATCTTGGTGCTTTCTTTCTTTGAAGATGTGAGCAGCATATTGCCTAATCTTTAGTAGCATATACCTGTCTGGTCTGGAAAACTACAAGCCTTGGTGAGGCTGTGTTGCTTGTTATTCAACATTGTTTTCTGTCATGGCAAAGCCCAAGCATACCCAACTGATTTGATGTGCAGACTTCGTACTGTCTTTTATTGTCCATCATGTCTCTTGTACAATAGCCATGTCCACCTTGTTCCAGAGTGGATGGTTTAATTAACATTGCAAATGTGTTTGTCAAAGGTTTCAATCATCTGTCTACTAGAGTTTTTGACCTTGATCCTAGTGACAATATGGTTTGTGTTATGGATTCTATGGATTCAGCTTGTTATCCTTTCTCCTCTTCATTTGTCTGTATGAGAAATTTGTTCTTCAGGGTTACATTACCCCCAAACTCTTCTATAGGTCAGGCTTCTTTCTACAGCCTGTTTAAACAGACATATTTCATATGTTTCATTTTTATGTGGCGTGCTGAACTGTTCCCGTTTCTTAAGCACGGTTTCATAATTAGTCTTCTCTGCCAGAAATAAATGAAAATTGATGAATACAACAAGTGCTTCAGAAGCTGCTGCTCTCTGAAGTCTGCCTTCTGTTGGACCCCTCTGCTGGCAGACACAGAATGAAATACTATAAATGCTTTCCAAAGGTTTCTTATTTTGTGGAGACTTTTAACTTGGTGGTAGTGACAATGGGAGGAGAGAGGAGCTGGAGCTGTGTTTAATTGTAGTCTTATTTTTCCCCACATAGAATATTTGGTCTGTAAAGGGGGATGTCTTTTTTTCCCCTTACTGTTATGGGATGCTCAGTTACCCACCAGTGATTGCAAGAGATCTGCTTTATTCTGTGTTCTGCGTCTGTACTTAAGGATAACAAGAGCTTTTTTGAGTGCGTTCCAGACTGGAGTGCAAGTGTAGAGATATGGAGGTAGCTTTGCATATGCTAGCTCAGGTACTGAAAAAGATAAAAAGGTTGAAGACTCCATTGGGTTAATTAACCCACTTCTTGTTGGCTTGGACAGAAGAAAGAAATCTTATAGATGTTATTTCTCACCCACTGATGTCCTTAAATACTACAGTCACAGAGACCAGAGGGAGATCTTACAGGAAAATATGACAATGAAGAGAAGGTAAAGTGGGTTTGTTACAAATGACTCTTGACAAGCTAAATTATGTGTTTGGTAGTTATCATCTTAATGAAAGAAAGCAATGCAGTGCTATGCTGGTTTTTTGCTTGTGTGAACTTTTCCTCTGAAAAGCTCAGGAATATGATAGAGGTGTAGCTCCTGTAGTAAGACTCTAGTCTTTTCAGACTAAGGTTAGTTTAAACAAATATAATCAGTAATTGTTATTTATTCATTGCCAGGACATGCTGATGTATGAGGAGACTGTACTCAAGGGGGATTCTGTTTCTCAGAACATTCATTATTAACATTTCATAGAAGTGGTCTGAGGAGAATCGTGTTTTGGAGAATAGGGCTTCAAAATACAGTATGGGTGATAACTGTAGAAAAAGACTGAAGTCAATCAAATGAAGTTGCAAATGCAAACACAGCATGTTTCACATAAGAAAGAATAAATATAGAATGTGGGAAATATTTTAGGACATGTATTTAACCCATGGAGAGGTATCTGGGGATTATTATCAATGATGATTTGAGTATGAGTTGGTAAACAGTGCAGCACTAATGAGAAAAATAGCTACTATTGTATTTCATTGAACTACCAAGGGTACTATATGTGAAGCAAGTGTTCTTAGCTTGCTATAGTCAATACATGATTTGTAGTACTGTGTTCAGTTCCGGGCAGCATTTTCTGAAGAAGACCCAGACAAGCTGGAGAAAGAACAGAGATGAGCAGCTAGGCTGATAGTTGTTTTGGAAATGAGACTATGTGATGCAGGGATGTAGGAACATGGGCTGGGACTACCTCACATCAAAACAGTCTTACAAGGAGAAGCAGCATCATTGTTCATGTTAATCCAGGAGGATGGTAGAAGTAGTTATGGATGGAACAGGAATGAAAGTATAAATTGAGCAGGGAGGGTTTGTTAGAGGAGTGGACAAAAAAGATAGCTGCCAAAGGAGGTTATGAAACTGCTGTAGCAGAATGCTGCAGATGGCTGAGTTACACAGTCCCAAATTCCTGTCAGATCTTGAAACTGATCTGGCTTACCCCTTTTTATCCAACATCTTCCATCCTTACCTCTCTTTCCTGCCTCAGGCATGGCCCCAGCTGTTTTGCGTCTGTGAAACACTTGGCTATTTGACTGACTTTAAGTTCAAGGAGTGACATTAGTGGAGGTGCTGGAACTACTCCTGGGTTAAAACCTTGGGTATGTGAATCTACTTAGAGATGTTGGGAAGCATTTGTAGAAGCTTTTGAGTGCCTCAGGCAGTGAAAGAAGTATCCAGCGACTAAGGAAACTTGTAATCAGAACCAAAATGTCTGCCATGATATAGTGTCTTTTAGCTATGAGCTTCACAGCCAGCCTAATTAGTACCAGGCTCGTGCTGTGCTGAGATGTCTGGTTTGAGGGTCCAAGATATGGTTTCTGCACAGCTTTGTCCCATTCTGTGGGTAGCTGCAAGCACATTTGGCTCTAACTTGGAGCTCTCTACCTTGTTCTCTGTTGTACCATGTAGACATAATCCCCTTTTTCCTGAAATGACTGAGAATTAAGTACTTAACTGTTTGCAGAATCTGTCTGTCCTGAAGCTGTTTTCCCATCCGTTACAGCCTGGTCTCAATGAAATACAGCTCCTGGTGTACAAGGAACAATACTGCTGTTCTCTGTTCAGTATCTTGCTCTTTCTTGGCAGTGTTGTCCCACAGAAATGTGTTGTTTTCTCTTTTTACAAGATTAAAACCTTTCTGTATTAGCATACCCTAACCCTATATGTCTGACTTTTATCTAATTTTAATGGAACTGTAAAAGTTTTTTTTCAGATGAAACTTGGCCATCAGCAGCTGAGTGCAGGAAACACAAGGAAGTCTCAAGACATCTGAAAAAGGCAATTTGATGATTTTTGAGATAAAAGAGTACAAACAATAATAAAATTGAAGGCATTTTATGAGAACTTTTCATTGACATCTACAACTTCAAAGCATTTTGAGGCATTTTATTATTTAAATTTCCAGGTCAGTGGTCAGGAGGGTGGATTATACTATGTATGAAATATTAAAAAGGAAAGGAAGGAATTATCATAAAACATTCACAATAATTCATGTGCATGTGCAGACATATTTAAATTTACCCGAAAGTTTTGAGTGTTTTTTTGGCCTGCTCAGAGTATTTGTCAATGCCAGCACTGGTGTAGTCTAAACACCGTAAATTGTCTTCTGTTCAGTTGCATTAAAGTCACTTTACTACAGCTTTAACCAGTGAGCTCTGTCTGTTATGCCAATAATACATTATTTTCTCTTGCTGGGTTTCACTTATACATTCAGTGATATGTTCTTTTGCCAGTCAATTGTGCTAAGTATGTGAACTCCCTAAGAGTAAGATAGACTTCACATTTGAATTCCTTTTCCCACTGACAATATGGCAAGTGCAAATAATTACTGGTATTACTGCTATCATTTATTTTGCTAGGTTGCCATCAGAGAGAAGATACAGAGCTGGAAGAACTTTTGGCTTGAGTCATGTCCATTCTTTTTTTCAGAAAAAAATTAAATAAAAGAACAGTAAGGTTCTCAGGAGAAATGTGGCATGTCCTACACTTGTGCTGCCTGTGTAAATTGAGGCTCTCCTTACTGCTTCCAGAATTCATCTTGTGTGGACTGCTGTGGGTCTTTCAGATGGCGCTTGTCACTGGGTGTGCTCCACACAGCTAGAAGCTCCATTTGCCCTGGGAAGAAGTGTGTTGGGCACTTTTTTGTTATGTCAACAGTCAGTGTCCACTTCTGTGGGAACAGTAATGACATGTGGTCTGCTCTGATCACATCCGCTTTGCTTTGTGACTTGCTGACTGGTGCTGTAGCCAGGTTAATCATGAGATGAATTGGAGTGCCAGAAATTTGTCTTCCTCTGCTGCCATGGAAGTGCTGCTCTGTTTTCCCTCAACCCAGTTGTGCAATATGACATATGGTCTGCTCATAAGTTTGTTGTTTTGGTTTAATCTTGTGTTGCTTTTGTTCCTTGTTGTCTCTCATCAGCTTGATATTTCCTTAGTAGAGCTTTTGGATCAGCTGTTGACTTCAGCACTCTAGTTGGTGAGTTCCTGTGTAAAGCCTACAGCAGCAGGCTGCTGTAGCTGAAAGAAGTATTCGAGACCTGCAATTGCTAGAATGGGCCCTTGTGGCCATGAAGACATAGGTGGTAATACGGATACTTTTACACCTGCTTTCAAAAGGAAGCTGTTTATACAGCCTGACTTTGTGGTAGGCTATAATTGTATCTTACCTCCTCCATGCCCTAACTCCTGAGCTTTGTTCCTTTGTATTTCAGGCCCAAACCTGAAGTATACCTTGGGATGGTTTTGTGCTTACCTGTTTGGGACGCATCCTGCTGTATTCTCGTATATGAAGCTGAGACAGATGCCCAAGACTTTACATTTTAAGGGTCTTTCTTTGAACAGCCTCATTTGTTTCAAGCCATTCTGTTTGGTGTGGTGGGGAAAATCCTATTGCACACACTGACCCTATTGCCATGCAGGCATCACAAAATCTTTTGTAGTTGGCTTAAATCACACAGTTTGAATAAACCACAACCTTTATTCTATGAAGAAAGTTATCCATACAAAAATTAAATGCTAATAATAACTGCTTGTATGCAGGGTTTTATTTTTCATTGTAGTCACTGGCTGGCAAAACTGATCTCCGCTTCCCAAGAAACATTTTATTCATTTTCTCGTTACATTTTTGTCAGCATCCCAGTTCAGCTTGGAGATTTTGTACTGATGGTAATTAGTTTCAGCTCATACTTACTGGCAGGCATTTCTCCAAATCAGTGAAAATAAGCAGAAGTATAATAACATTTTAAAAGGGTGCCCTGTTTTTGTTTTAGAAGCTCAGAAAACAAAACACAAACACAAAAATACAGCAAGGCATCAAATTTGTAAATTAAATACCGTAAAGTAGACAACAGGAAAATATTGCAGTGTTCTCAACCTCAGCTAGATGACTGCTACGGATTATATCTTTTGCATGAGTATCTTTTGACAGGTAAAAAAAAAATAATCCTTCCATAATAGGGACTGTAGCTGACAGTTTAAAGCTTTTGCGGTGAGAACTGAGAAAAGTTCTGGATGTTAATAGAAGCTTTTACTGATAATGACTTGAAGTTCATGAATACTAGAAGAATGTTATTTCTGGTGTAAGGTTAAAAAGAGCATAATATGGTATTCATTAAACTGTGCAGCCAAAAATAACATCTGTCTCTCATGAATAAAGGATAAGGTCTCATTTTATATCTCTGCGTATTTGAAAACAGTATTTTTCATAGAAAATTAGAATTTCTGTACCCTTTAACCCCCTCCCCAACATTAAATATCACAGTAATATGATCACACCATTTTAGCACAAATCGATAAAAATGTACAAATGTTGGTTGAACTTGGTTATAATAATTTTGGAAACTCTAGTCATGATTCTCACTGCCCAAGCAAGCCTTTGTTTGATTTTTCCAGTAGGCCACATGGGTATTTGCCGCATATACTGGAGAGGGAACTGGGTTTAATCACCGATATCTCTGGGTACTCTGGAACACAGTTCATCCACAAGGTTCAGGTTGCCACTGTAATGGCCTGAGTCTGTACAGAACTGAATGCCCTTTAGGAGGTTCTCATCACCTTTCAGTTCCTCTGGTTTAGTGCATGGGACATGCCCACCATCACTAGTATTTGTTTGTCAAATTCATAGATTTCAGTCTGGAAAATATTTATAAATTCATCTAGAATTCATCCATTTGTTTCATATAGAAAAAAGTATTTTAGGAAAACATTAAAATGCTACAGACTGATATCTCTGAGGAACAAAATTTCAGCAGTCAGCTGAATCCATTCAGTTATGTGCATGGATTTACTGCTACTGACCAACCCCCCCTCCCAGGTTAGCTTTCCCTCCCCCTGGAAATGATATGCATCACCTGAAAGACATTTTGTTTTGCTGGATGAAAGTAGAAAGTTTTGTCTCAAGGTGGTGGTTTTTTTGCTTTACCCAGCTCTCCTAAAATCAGTTATTCACTCTTATTTACTCAGCACAAAATTGTCATGAGCCCAGGCCCTGCTGCTGTGCTCTGATGAAGGCGAATGGACTCTGGATCCCTACTGCAGTAACGTGGCACAGGGTGCACGTAGTGCCTGCGTGCCATTTGTCCTTGTAGAAGCAAGCATCATGCCATCATGCTTCCATGACTAAGATTATTTTTCTCTAAGGTGTTCTAGGTTAGTTTTTGCAGGGTGGCTGTAGCCATTCTCAAGAGCAGACTGACAGCAAGTGAAAACAACCTCTGTAAGGCAGATGTGTAATTGGAATTGTCCTCTGGAAAATGCCAGATCTTGTGGATGAGTTGGGTCCTAGGTACTCTCAGATAGGCAGCTTGCAGGCAGTCCCTAGACTGACTGTGGGCTTGTGTGTGGATGGAAGTCGGTGGCACAGAGACCCTGCAGTAGCTTCATGCTCCCCAACTGATCTTTAAAAGTAGGTGTAAAGGCAGCGACTGTGGCTTGTACAGTGCCTGGTCTGCTGAGTGTGTGCAAAACAATGTGCAATAAAAATGATGGATAGCAAATGTCATATTGCGTTATAAATATGCATTTTTCATGGTTCGGGGCAAAAATGCATCAATCACTAGTAAACACATTTTCTGTTAGGAACACCTGTTACAATTAATTCTGGATAATTAGTTATATTTTTTTAATTAAAAACAACAGCAACATGGGCGTTACTTATCTTCAACCTGATTTTCATTTTGATATCAAACAAATCCTTTTGGTTTTGATTAAGAGTTTGTAAGCTGTATAACAGGTCTATGACACAGGTCAGAGAATTTGGCTGACATAGGAAAAAGATGACTGTCAAAGAACAGGTTATCTTGATTTGTTAGTCTGTTTTTTGTTTCCTTTTTTTTTTTCCCCAGTAGGAATTTAATTAGCCAGGGGAGGTTTAAATGCAAATATTGCAAAATAATGTTATGAATGGATAGTAATTCTGTAATGTCAGTGCCCATTTGGTGATAAAGCATTGTCATTTAAAAACACTTAGCCAAAACGGAGCATTGGAGACATGTGTTACTATTATTCAATCTTACAGATTGTGTTCAGGATAAGTCTCAAATATGTCTGGAAGTACTCAGAGTTTCTCATTCATATGCTGCAATCCTTATGACCCAAATAAAGTGGGTTCAGAAATTTGCACTGCTTGGGAGCCTCTGAGGGCAACATCAAGCTTGTTGGGTTCATGTTGTTGTGCCCATCTTTTAGCCATTGTCCTGAATAGCAGAATTCGCAGTCCCAATGTAGGCAGCTAGGGATGTCTGCCCAGCGTGCAAGGAAAGGACAGGGACATTAACCCAGGACACTAAGGGTTAGTGATCAGAGACACCGAGGGTCTGGGAAGCATTTCATCCTACTGTTTCTCAAAGAGGCTTAGGCAGCTAACTCTGAAGTAAGGTGCCTCTCTATCTTCTTGGCATTCACAGCCATGAATCTTTTCCTGCTAGTAGGTGGGTGGCCAGGCCTTGCTCACATAAAGCACAGCTGGAATAGGAGGAGGGGAAGGAGTGTGTGGTGCATTTGCACTTCTGGCAAACAGCTCAGTCAGCAAAGATCTGTCTGAAATAAAGGAGGGTTATGTTCAAGCTCCTGCTCCAGTGAATATTTAATTATCTATGCAAAAATAGGTAATTATCTAACTTTAGTCTGGTGGTCTTTCAGTTCAGCAAACCATCTCAAATCAGTTATTCACACAGTTCTCATTCACTCCAGTATCACAACAGCTTCAACAGGAGAGACAACATTCCTTCAAATGCTCAATAGCCTGGTGGTTAAAGCATTTTCTTCGAAGTCATCTTCAGATCTCTGCTCTGATTTGTACCTTACATGGCCTTGAATTTGGTTCAATTTACATCAGTAAATTTACATTAGTACTTTAGTAATTGAGCACTTTGGTCTACCCCGAAGTAGGTAGACCTTTAAAGCTTTAGGCTTCTAAATAAAAATAAGAAGGTGGTTCTGGTATCAATTCTGCCATTTTGTGAGTGGTGAAGTGTGCTTACAGTATACTTTCTTCCTTAAAAATGCAGAGAGCACATCACGTGTGAAATCTTAAACCATCGTTTAAATCTGAGGCAGGAACTGAGCTGTGCAGTACAGTCATGATCTCTGCAGCAATGTGTATGGTATGGTCAGCAGCAAAAATGGATTTACCTAAGAGATGTTTCGGTGAAAAATTTAGGGCTAAGCATACACAGGACAGCACAGGCATGCATCTTTCCGGCACTCTGATATGGTAGGTGATATGGTTTGTGCCTGGAACAGTATAATTGCAACAACATGGCTCTCTGCTTGAGCAAACGGTAGGTACTCACATAGGTAAGCAAAGCACTGAAGACTTAAATTTTGCATGTAGGTACCCATCTCTAAGTCCTTCGAGTGTGAACATGAATGTGTTGCATTGTAGCGTGTTCTGATGGTTCTGAGCAATTTCTTAGAAGATGTCAGAGTAGGATTTGGTGTTACTAAGCTTCAAGATCTAGAATACATAGTCAAGAAGTAGGACCTTATCTTGTTACATGCTGCAGCAGCAGAAAAAACATCTCTGCACCAGAGAAATGTGGAATTTAAATACAAGATTAAAACCAAGAAAGAATTGGTAATTATGGTCCTAGCACACTAATTAATCTAAGCCCTATTGTTATCAAAGTTTTGGTAGAACATATGGAACATGCAGTGAACTGTTCAACCATGCAAAACAAATAAAATCAGAAGTAGTTGTATAGCGTCTTGTCTAAGGTGATTGTGCAATACATAGTAAGTTATTACCTTAGTACTGTATTAACTTCTGAGACTTAATAGATTCATTAAAGGCAGCATATTGTGCAAGGAGCTAATAAGAAATACCATGATGTAGACTATATTGTATGCCTTCCTCCCAAAGGGAATAGAACTCCCAGATCTGGAGGAAAGGGCCTGTGTTTCCCACCACTTTATTAATACCTTAAATCACAGTCCTCTAATCTAACCCATATCAGCTGTGCTCTGAACAGGCGAAGACTCTGTCCTTCTGATAAGACTCAGGGATGTAACCTGTAGTCCGACTTGCATGGAAAGAAATAAGGAGCTGCATGTTTTAGGTCTCAGTTCACCCAGACACCTGGACATCTGCTTTTCATTGAAATGAGAGAATAATTTCCTAGGAGAATGATGTATTGAAAAGTACTGAGGAGAAAATGTCAGCATTAACTTCATATTTTCTTGGATTTCTCTGGTTGTCACAGCTTTAGCATTAGCCAGGGATAGCTTTTCTGTTGAATATGTCAGAAAAATTACTTTTATTCTTGGTATCAGGATGCAGAATTATACAATGTTCAGCTAACTTATACTGTAAGGTTTGCTTTTTATTTGAAATTTCAGTTAATAAAGATGGGTCAATTGCAGTAGCTAATACAGAGTTGAAGTTGTGCAGGAAAAGATTTGAGGATATAATCTCTGAAATACTCTGCATGGAACATGATTCTGTTTTCAATATACCTTAAGACTGGTTTTCATATAGTTTTTAAAACTTGAGGTGGAGAGGCATTCATTTTTAAGAGAAAAATAGTCAATGCAGCATATTTTCCATTTAATTAAATGAACCTTGTAGACACGTACAATGTGGATTCCAGATTCGTTAAATTTTACAGTACTAAAATTTGGTAAGATGCCAGAAGCAGTTAATTGAGAAGGAGATACATCCCTACAAAACGCATAATATGATATGTGTGCTTTAAAAGACAAACCCATTTCTGATCCCTATTTAGTAAAAATTCAAAAGATTCCACAGGACGAAATCAGAGCATTTTGTGACAAGGCTGCAGCAAAAAGACATGAAAACAAGATTGGGCTGAGAAAGGTAAATAGGGATTAAAAAGTATTTACAACGACCATACTCAGCTTATACAAGCAACCATGGGATGACATCAAAATACTTGTCAGGCATTAAAGAGGCCCCCCAACAACTTCATGAAGTTGCTTATTGCATGAGGTTTACAGATGGGTTAAACTGAGAAAGCATGAAATTTAAATGACTAGGTCCCATGAGGAATCATTGGCAGAGCTGAGAACAGAAGCTCTCCCCACTAGCCTCTTCCCAGTATTGACAAGAGCAACCATTTTAAAATAAGAAGTTTGAACTTGGCTTACAAAATCGTAAGTTTAAAAAAAAATACTGAGATAAAAACAGATAAATTCCTCTATATTTCTTTAATTTAAAAAAAAAAAGGTTTCCATGTCCAGAAAAATAGAGAGGGCAGCCCTAGCTGAAAATAAGCAGGATTTCTCAGAAACTATTAGAAGAGGTTTGTTTTGAAGCCATTTCTAACCTTTATGCCAGAATTTCTGGTTTTACTGAAAAGACCAGCTATTTCCCATAAACTGGAGTGTTGGTACATCTGAATTTGTACAAAGGAAAAGATGGGAAATAGAAGGTCATCCTACCCTTGGATTCAGAGAATACCAGCAAAACCACAGTTTTGGTGTGGTGCCAATGTAAGCAGCTTTACACTAAATACCCTACCAGGAGTGTTCATAACAATTTGTTCCCTGAACAGAGGAATTGAGGATTCCTATGGATTCCTGATCTGTCATCCATACAATGCAAGCCCTCCTGCAAGACCCCTCATCCCCTCTCCCTGCCCCAGCTGTCTCCCTCCCTGTGGGATTTTGTACAGTATTACCAGTGTGCCCTCAGTTTTGCCCAGTTCCTCGCTCTCGCTCCTCCTTTAACAGCCACAGGTCTGGCCCTTCACAGCTTTGGTCCTCAGATCCCCCATCATAACCCAGCGCCCTCGGTGCGCTCTCCCACCTCCATCCTGCCAGCCTGGTGCAGGCAGCATGTGCAGCGGCGGGTCGGGGACCTCATGTGCTGCTTGAGGGGCTCATGGGCTGGTCAGCTGCCAGGCCTGCCCTGCTCAGTAGGACTAAGTGGATGAGGGGTAAGAGCACCTTGTCTTCCCATCGGCAGAGGCACGAGCAGTAAAGCTTGCTCTCTGTTAATGGCAGGTGCTGATCCTTCTGTTAAATTCATCTGAAATTGTTAAATGGATTCGGTTACTATCCGGAGAGACCTGGGAGACAGATGGATAGGGACATGTTCATACAGATATCACAACCACATAAACATCATTGCTCTATGCAAAAAAAAAAAAAAGCACTATTTTATGAGCTACGTTATTCAGACACCTACTTGATTAGTATTATAAACTACTTGAATCAATAATAATAATAATCTACTGAATTTGTGATAAAAGAGGGATGTGCAGAAATACAAATAGCCGGAGTAAATGCATCCATGCTAACAAAACTCCATGTCCTTCATACAAAAATAGGGGAAAGGAACCTCTCAGAGAAATTTTGAAGCCCTTTGTGACGCTGCTGACAGAGAGATGGAGGCGTTCATTTTCTGTCCAACAAATTGATGTCTATGATACAGCAGAATTATGTGGAAAACCACCCAGTTTTCACTGGGGACTCATAGAAGTTCCATGAATCCAGGAGAAAAGTCCCAGTCACCTCGGCTGGCTTTGAAAAAGTACAGAAAAGCTCCTTCTTACCTTCCTGTGCACAGATGTCAGTATTCCCAACGATTTTGCTGCAGTGAGAAAACCTGGACAGGGCTAAAGCTAAAATGAAAACCGAACCCCACTAGCACTATTTTTAAAGTGCAATGCTGCTGCTATGGATTTTTTCCAAGAAATTTTTGCCCATCTGTCCATAAACCAGTTTGCCCTGGCCATATTTCCATCTTCGCCATAAAAGACATTTCACATGCAGTTGAGTGTCATTAGCTGCCCTTACTGCACCCGAAGTTCTGATGTTTTCTCACCTCCCACGCTTTGGACAGAAAAAGACCCCATCAAAAACATTCAGAGACTTTAATGCCTCCCCTGCTTCCTCCCTTTTTATGTTCTACAATTTTACAGGCAACGAGGCACAGCTGTAACTAAAAAGCAGACTAACTGTACCACCATTGCTTAGTTATTTGACTTCTGAAGGAAATACTCATTTCAGGACCGTGAGATTGCAATAGGCTTCAGTGAGTTTTTTGCATATTTTTCATTGGTTTTCTGTTGGGAATATTTCAGTGTATGGTCTTCATATAGCTTTCTGGCATGCAGATTACAATGTCACTGCTGGAAAAAGATTTAAACCTAAAAAACGTGTTTAATCTATTGTGCTTATATTATGACAGAGTTTTATTTGATCTTGGCAGGTCAAACGTCTTTGGGGAACAGTTGAAAACATCTTTCTAAACTCATTATTGTCAGCCTAAAACAGCTCTCAAAAACTAAATAGCTGCAAGCTTTGGTATAAGGCAGCTGTACATTTATTAGACATAACATTACGCAGCAGAAGTACTGTGTCTTAGATTAGCCAGGCTGATAACATTTTATACTCTTCTAATATAAGTGAGATTATGTGATGTCTACTAACAAGGCAATGAAATACTTAAAATACATTTTGAGTGGAGCACACAGATTAATATCACAGCCTTGTCAAACCTGAGAAGCATTCTGGATTTTCTGTAATAGCACTAAATGCGTGCTGGTGGAAAGGGATGGAGCTATGAGAGATACCAAGTATGGGCCAAAGGAAAGCAGAGAGCCAGTTGTGTCAGTTCTCTCTCTAATCAATAATGGAAAATAACTGTACTGAACGTGAAGGTTAACATTAAAGAAATAAGCTTAACCATTGAAGTTAAGCTTGTGGAATTGGAGGGAAAGTCGTACTGGAAGTGAACAATATGATGATGTGGCTGTGGTGCGTCCCACATATCTGTGAGATCCCAAGCAAGGAGAGACCAAGTATTCCAATTAACCAAGTGTTCAAACACACTCAAGTTCAGCCTGTGATGCCATCAGTATTTCTGGACTTAATGCATACAGAACTGGAACTCTTAAGGATAATTATAGAAGGTCTGGGCTTTGTAACTTAAATAAACTTCTTTGCTTAAAGGATACAAAGAACTGTAAGACCAGACATGACCCAGCCGTGGTGTACAAGGAATAAGCAGGAGGCTGAAGTGCCAGGTCCTGTGCTCAAACAGATCTCTGAGGTGTTAGCAAAGAAGCAGTCCCTCCTCTGCCATCTCATGTGGTATACAGACCCCATCTCATTCTGGGGCTAGCAGGAGTGGTCAGGCTGTGTACTCAGGGGCATCCGTGTCCACGGAATGTCTGCAGCTGGAGTTACACAGTGTCACTGTGCTGCTTGCAAGACGTTAACCCTGCCCGTGATGTTAGCTCCCTTCCCTGGCTGTGCTGACACTCACTGGATCCCTCGGTGTCCTTGCCTACTGACGAGCTAGTCCTGAGACACCAAGGACGCTGAAGCGTGGTGCAGACAGCCGCATGTCTGCTCTCAGGCAGGCAGGATTTGTCGCCCGGGCTCCGCATCGCACTGGTGCACTCACATGGCATCTGGATGGCAGCTGGTTGTGGAGCACGCTGGCAGTGTGAGGGACTGCTCACGGGACTGTTGATGTCTTCTGATTCTGCATGTAAAGATGATGGTAAGGAGCTCTCCTGTGGAAAAGACAAGGGTTAAAAAATTCTCCCAAAGAAAGCAAGAGTAACAAATATCAGTTTGCTTCGTTGGCTGCACTCCCAGAAGGCCGAAGAGCTGCTATTCTGTCTGTGTATTTCTTCCATGTCACCTGAACAATAATGAAGCATCGTAAATTGATTACACTCAAAAAAGCTCCTGGGATTGGGCAAGTTCCTCCATTTCATGTAACCTCCTGGGGTCCTGACTATTAGTACTGTCCTCTGACAAATTCAGGAAACTCTTGCTGTACATCATGTACGCCTCTGGAGAGGGAGAGAAACACATATACACAGAATAAATATTCCTGCAAGAATTAGCTAACAAAACCCTCATGGCAGAACTGGCCATTGGAAATAAGTTTTCTTTTTGTTTTTGAGTTGTAAAGTTGCTTTTAAAATTTTGGAATTTAGAAACTATTTTATATTACTTACAGAAAATGTTCCTATAATTGATTATTTAAATTTGCCACTGAAAGAACACATTTGTACAGCCCAAAGGTTGTCACTTTAAAAAAATAATCTGTTTATTTCCAAATGATACATTATTTTTAATATGTACTTTAATATCATATTGCAGGTCTTTAGGTAATTGCATCTTCAAGGAGTTGCATCGTGGATTTATGATATGACTTGTATGGTGCTTGTTCCTGCAGTGACAACTCTCCTCAACTAGGATTCATTTTGCTCTGCTGTAATTGCATAGTATAGTTTGGTACCATGCCTTTCCCCATCCGGTCCTTAAGAAGACAAAACTTTCACTTTGATTTTGTGCATTATAGTCAAGGAATTGCAAAGTAAAGAGCATTGATCTGAAAAAAGCTTACAGCAACAATCATAATTTGCAAACTACTTCAGTATGTACACCAACAATGTATAGTGTATTGCATGCATTTTGTTTTTCTGTAATTTGCTGTCATGATTTGAACTCATGGGATTATCTTCTAGAAATCTATTGCATTAAATGTCATTCTGCAGGCATTAAGAATTTTTTTTTTAATAAAATTTCTTTCTGAACTGAACCTATCATTGACTAACAGGTTTTTCTTTTAAATTAACTGACAAATACAGTTAGGCTGTAACACAGAAGTAGATCTTGCCAGCCTCTGTGTGTCTATGCTACTTAGAATTTGCAGTTGTTTTCATTCCTGTTATCCAGAAGACACACTTATGCCTAAGAATCCTCTGAAAATGCACCCAGTAATAATAGTGTAATCCCTGGGTTATGGTTTGCACACAAATGCAGCTGACATACGAGCTTGCTATCCATCAATCCTGCTATTGCTTGATAGCACACATGGGAAAATACAAAAAGTGATATGCATACACTCCACTCGCCTTGTCACAAATACAGACAAGCATTAATAATTTCACCCTTCCATTGTTTAGAATGATTGCATTGGGCTAGGATCAATTGCTTGGAAGGCAAAGGAAAATCATGAGGAATTCAATGAGTTGGCCCTCTTTCTGAAATATAGTCCAGTTCTGCCATGGTCTGAATACACTGGTGGACCCCATCTACCTCTCTGTTTTATAACCTGGACTGCTTAATATAGTATGAGTATATTTCTAATGGCATCATCATTTAGGCATTGATATTAAACTTACACAGACTTATCCACTGAAGTAAAATAAAGACAACTGCTTTGAAATGTTAGTGGTTAACATCATGGTGATTGATACAGGTTTCAGACTCCATCACACATTGAAATGTGATCTTTTTCATGAATAATATTTTTTAGGATCAAAGATAAAATTTTTGTTTATCTTGAAGTAGAATTAGGACAGCAATAAAACTGAAATTTGTCCTGTTTCCTATTGCTTCTTATTGCCTAAAATAAGAATATAATATAATAAGAATAGTTGCTTCCTATTTCCTAAAATAAGAGCCTTGAAATGACAGGAGGAAAAAGCATAGGAGAAATGGGAAAGCTACTTGAAATGGCAGACTTGCAGAGTAGGACACAGCAGAAAAAAGAAGTGACTGTTATTGTCTGAAGATGAAATCCCGATGCTTCATTTGTATTTGGTGAAACACTGGCACAGGTTGTCCAGAGAGGTGGCAGATGCCCCATCCCTGGGAACATTCCAGGTCAGGTTGGACGGGGCTCTGAGCAACCTGATCCAGTTGAAGATGTCCCTGCTCAGTGCTGGGGGGTTGAACTAGATGGCCTTAAATGGCCCCTTCCAACCCAAACTGTTATATGATTCTATTTGCACAGGATAACAGATTATTTCAGAATAAAAACTAAAGTTTTGACCTCCATTGAAAGTGACCATAAAACACAGTACACTTGCTCTTATGGGTTTAGGGCTCGGCTCTGTTTTCCAAGGGCAGATCTGTGTCCTGGTTGAAGCCATAATCTGGGATATCTCTTGCATCGGCAGTGAGAACAAAAGCTCCTGCTCCCTTACAGTGAGTTGCTGTGAGGGTAGCAGGGTTTTTCCACGGAGTAATTCTGCTTGTTGCAAGGTGAAAGGAGAAGAAGGGAGAGGACTGGAAAGTGAAAATCCATGTTCCTGTATCAGCTACAGTCCTGGGCTTTTTACAGAGGAGGCATGGCAATGATGGATGTGTGTAGGAAGATGATTTAAAGTATGAGACTTGCAGGAGCTTTCAGGCAAAGGAGGCTATATCAAGTAACCTAGAGACCCTGAGCTGGGCATGATCCTCTTCCACACAGAGGAGGATATGTATAAAGCAGCTCTGGAGGTGTTCAATCTTTGAAGAGAAATCATCTTTATCATCAGCTGTGCTACCATGGGCTGGAAAGAAATCCTGCACTGTCATTGCAGTTGGTACAGAGAGCTGCGGTCAGTCAGCTTTGGTCTGGCTGCTGTCACCAGCACTGGTTTTCACATTAATTCCAGTGACGCTGCTGGCATTCCACTGATTTGCTTTTAATATACTATCATGGATATGAATTCCATGTGCACACAGTCTGGGCAGGTTTGTTTGTTTGTTTCTGTTTTGAGGGTTTGCTTGTCTTGGAGATTGTTGTAGGGCAGGGCTGACATCCTCACCCTGTCCAAAGCAAAGGCAAACCGTAGCCTCACTGCCACAGTTCAAGGATCCCATTCAAAGCTTTCTCCTCTGCCAGAACAGGCAGCAAAAGTACAGCATGGAATCTGACAGCAGAAACTTCCTCAAGTTTCGGGGGTGGGGGGGGTCTGTTAATTTTGTTTTTTTCTTATTAATCCATCTGTTAATTTTGTTTTTTTCTTATTAATCCATCTTGAAAATATGCATGTCCTACTATATGCATTCAGTGGAGAATTAATTTCACTGTCGTGTATTCAGGTTTGTGCAACTTGTATATGTATCCTGAATCATTATTTGAATTGTGAAGTTTTCTACTTTCTCTGTTAAAAGAGTCTGTACAAACACAGCAACATGAACCAGACTGAGTCAATGATCCCATTTTATTTATAAAGTGCTTTGAATGTGCAAAATGGCAAAGTATTATAAGTGTTACAGTTTTTTTATGCCATCTTCTTGATGAGCATGGATCTTATTTCAAAAATAACTGTTTGCTATACAAAGCTGTTACAGCATCCAGCTTTGGTGGCAGCTCTGTATATGTAACTTAGCAGTTCTCCACACATTTGCAATTACAGAATTAGGAACCAGGGTGAAAGTGAACTTTTCTGAGCGATACTAAGATGAGAGTCCTTGGAAGGCTGCCTCAGGGAACTTTAACCATGAGAATTAAGAGGGCTGCATGTAGAAGTAAGTGGGCTTTGTTGCTGTCTCCGTATCAAGGCTGGAGTGCTGACGTGAAGGCTGTGGTACTTTGCTTCTCTACGTCTGTGCAGAGGAAATTCTTCCATGGCTGGATCTGCTGCTACTTAACACGTGTTTTCTCATTCAGTGTCCTTTTCAGATTAATACATTGTTTTTGTGCTCAGGACCACGCACTTCTCTACCTCAGCCTGCAATGCTGCAGTAGTTTGACCCTATGTGCTCTTTACCATAGACAGCTAATACCTGGATATTTGAGAACAAGATGATTCTTCAGAACTTTGAACAGCACAAATTCATCCAGCAATAAGTTCAGCTGTTTTCTGACAGAATTGAAAGCAAATCCAAAGTATTTTGTTGCTGTTGTGAATCATACTAGACACAATTTGACTGATATTTTTCTTAAATAAAAACAATCTTAACAGCTTACTCTCTCAATGAAACACTTTCTGTCCAACAATTCCACCTGCTACAGCAACACAATGTACACCATTAGTTTCACCATTTCTATTAGCTGTGTTGACTACATACATTCTTAAGATCTTCAATCCTTTCCACTCTTGGGAAAAAAAAGTGTCTACTATGAAACATGATTTTGGATTATTGTCACACATTTTGGTGGTTTATGTGTATCGTACATAACTTTTTCAGTGAAGAAAATTCACGTGTGATGAGTTCCAAAGCCTAAGATCAAAAGGTCATCATTCTGCACTATAAAGGTCAAGCTTTACTTAGCTTTACGTCATTTTGATTTTTAATTCTGATCTTGAAGCATGGCTGTATTGCCTTTTCATCTTCTACCTCAGTGATTGCAGCTCCAGTCTTGGTATTTAAACAGACATGAAGAGGAACAGGGATTTGGAAGGCATTTAAGACAGCCAGAAGGATGTAGACATTTCTGGAAATGGATGCAAGTGAAGTATGAGGCTAGATTGTAAAACGTAACTGACCCTGTTACCACTTACTGTCTCTCTCTTCCCCAATTAAATGATAAGTAAATAATAAGTAATCTATTACTTAATCAGCAACCTGATTCTTTGTATCGCAATTTATTTTAGTTTGTAGACAGGATCAAACACAAAGCATTTTAAAACATAGCTTGAGTTTTGGTTTAGACCTCCAGCATTTTTTGATATTTGAAGAGAGGAGCAATGATTCAGTCCTGCTTGACTAACCTGATCTCCTATTGCAAGGTGACCCACTTAGGGACATGGTTTAGTGGTGGACTTGGCAGTGGTAGGCTAACAGTTGGACTCAGTGATCTTAAAGGTCTTTTCCAACCTAAATAATTCTATGAGTCTGTCTTTCTACCTCCATTAAAAGATCATTTTCTAATACTGTTCAATACAGCATCACTTGATCTTGTGTCTGTCCACTATCACAAGGCATTTTCTGATGCAAAGTACAGCCTGGTGAAATCCAGGTCAAATACAGTCTGAAATACTGAGAAGCACACTCCATTATTGTTAACTCAGACTGTGCTACGCGCTGAGTAAGGAGAGCAGGAGGCAACCACAAACAGCTCACTGGCTAAAAACCTGGGAAGAGGAAAGGAACTAGCAAAAAAGCAGAACATCAGAGCAGTGGCTGTAAGCATCATCTTAGATGAATTTTTTGTCTTTTCATTTTGGATGGAATTTTGTTTCTGTAGCTTCAAAATCTGGTCAGAGTTATGCAGTGAGTATAACAGAAGACTGGGAATCTCAATTTCAAAACGTCACTTGCTTTGAAATACTGTTTTTCAACATGATGCTCTAAAAATTATCTATTACTGAAATACAAATATTTAAAATGTCCATTATGCCTTCTTTTTTTTTGTTTGTTTTCTTTCTTCATTGTTCACTTCTGTTGCCTGATAGCAATGAGCTGAATGTAGCTTTCTATGTTTGAGTTTCTTTAGAAACCTCTGTGCCTTGTAGCATATTAGCCTTATTCACCATGGATGCCCGGTGCAACACGTATCTTGAAATTCAGTGGAAGTCTCAGTTAATGTTTTTGTTCTTGCAGAGTCTCATTTCTTAAAACAAGGTACATTCTCCCTGTGATTTATTTTCATTTATTTACAGATTGAAATGTGAGCATCCACATTCAATACTTGAATTGCATCTTTGCTGCCCTCATCAAGAAAGACATTGCATAGTCATCATGGGAACAAAGTAGATCTCATTTCATGCCTGCTGTCCCTCTTGTCTCTTAGAAAGTGAGGGGTCCCTCCCAGAGGAGACAACTGAACATCCACACGGCATTAGCCAGCTGCATTTGAATATAGAATTAGGAATGGAATCAACTTCTAGAAGAACAATATTAGAATGGAAGAGAGCCATAAAATGATTTAAACTGGTGCAACAGCAAAGGGGAGGCACTGTAGGTTTCCTATGACAATTAATGCATTTTGTTTTCCTTCGAGTCATGGTGTCTTGTAAATTTTTAGTTTGTCTTTCTAAAGCAAGTGAAAGGTTACAATGGACTGAACTTCTGTGATCAAAATGGCGTGTTAAGAGTAGAAGGTTTGGGGTTTTTTTAAAGATACTCAGAAACTGCCATTCTCATTGCTTCATATCCTCAGGAATAGATCAGTAATGTGCTAAAATCAGTGTCAGTATCTCCATGGGAAGGAGAGAGATCTCACCAACCCAAATCACCATATTTCCTGGCTCTTCAGGAACAAAAGCAGAACAAGTGAATTGGAGAAAACTGCTGTCAAGTGTGCTGCTTCTTTTTTTTCTCAGGACTATAACTTATGACATGAGAACTGTTTTGGCAGTAGAATTATTGCTTATTGCCAAAAGTGAAATAGGGAATAGAAGATGGGGAAAACCCTGACTGCCATCAAAACCTGTGGAGTGACATGAATATACAGCATTTAGGGCTCCATCCTTATGTGTGCTCCCAGAACATGAACGTGATTTGCAGCCCTCCACATACAAGTCGTAACTTCTTTTTTGATTGCTAAAGATTCCATCATTGCCATCATTTTCACTTCTGCCTGAGGAGTTGAAGAGGGCCCAAGGTTGTAGTGCATGTGCTACAACATAAGGAAGCATTAGTTCCTAAAGTATGTCTTAGTTAATGACAGAAGATCAAAGATATCCAGGGAGATTTGGAACTTGAATATGGCTTGACATAGTATCTCTGGGATTTTTCCCACCCAGGCTGAGACCCAGTTTAGTGGAAACATGTCAGGAGTGAATAAATCATTATTTGTAAATATAAGGTCTGATCCTGGTGTTTTATATTTCTATAATTAGTTCTCTCTCAAATACAAGGAAATATAATACAGCTGCATTATACTTCCTGTGGATGTTGATGGGCTTGATTCTGATTTCAAGAGGATTTTTGTCAGTATTCAAATGTAGTTTAGTGTAGTAAGTGCTGCCTCTGCAGGCTAGTATTGCATTTGTGCTGCTCTGAAACTACACAGTTCAGTATTGTACAGAAATAAATTGCACTTAAGCAACCTGAGCAGGGAAAAGTGCCATTCCTGTTCATAGGCACAACACTGCCAGGCTGCTGAAGTGGTTAAAGGCATTGCAGGTGCCTTAGAAACCTATTGCACTGGCAAGGAAATCTCCTTCCTTTTACTGGAACATTTTTAAAAGCAAAGATATACCCAGTTATGAAAATTGTTTATCTATTTGTATAATCTGCTGTGTTTAATAACTGCTTACAGTTAAGGAAATATTTTTAGCTTTCTAGTCTGTGCCAGAAAAAATCCACAGTAATTAATTTTCTCAGGAAGTTAAGGTTCTTGGGATGCATTTCTTTGTGGTGAAAGGATTGCTCCTGCCTTCTGCGGTATTTTTCATTCACGGACTGGGAAGCTTTTGCCTACTTTCCGTCCTCCAGAATCTGCATCTCTGGTTTCCTTGTGAAGACAGATTCAAATACTCATTGCTCATTGCTAACAGGGAGCACAATTTTGCATTGCAGTGCTCATAGGCTGGTATCTGGGGCCTCTTACCACAGATCTCTGAAGTCTTTTCTCTAAAAGGTAGGTGCCACCATGCATACATCCTCTGGTCCATGTCAGCGTATTACATTGCCCAGTGCTAATGGGGAAAACCAATTACATTTGCACCTCCTTGCAAGAGCTACAGCATTTCTTTGCAGTAGTGGCTTCCTCACTCACCTGGATGAGTTTGGCTAAGGGCATACTGCCATCACTCCAGGACAAAGAGCCCGTTCTCAAGTCTCATGTACCTGAGCCAGCCTGTGCATCTCGTGTGCACAGTTAGGTAGCTGCATCAGGGCTCTGGTTACATGGCTACACATGTGGATCAAGATCAGAAGCCTGGCACAGTGGCTCAGATGTTGTTCAGATCCCACTTTCCAGCATCATGCTTCTCCAAAGAAAGGCCAACTAGTGAAAGACTCTCAGGTTGGCTGCCTGCATCCTTCTAGCAATTTTTCTGCTTGCAAAGGAACTTTAATTAGTTGTATAAGAACTGGAGGTCTTTGAAGAATAGAACTTACTGGCCTCCCTTGCCGCAGGACAGAAGCAAGACCACTGGCTGCCAACACCATTTATGGGACCTGGACTGTTTCTTATTCATAGTTCATCACACTTGGGGTTTTTTGCTTCAGCTGGAATTTTTCAGTGTTCTGACTATAAAACTGTGGTTAGAGACTCACTGCATCTGACTGCCAGAAAAAGAAAAATGAACTGTACAAGATAGGCCTTGGGATGTGTACTTCAACCAGGGTGTAATGGTAAGTTCTGGTTTGGCCTGGGCAACTAGGAGAGGGCAGAAGTGTCCATTACAGAAATCAGAAGCCTTACTGTTGTGAATAGGGTTGGAGTCCAGGGGGTCCTACTTTGCTTTGGACACTCACTTCACATGGGTTGAAACCACAGAGCTAGGTCAGTGGGGCTGCAGAAGAAGCCTCAGGCCAGTGGCTGCACTACTGGCAGGGGTACAGTAGTTCATAGTTTGAAGTTTCATCTCATTATGACAATCAAAACAGGGTAATGACAATGAAAAGCTGATTTTCCTGCACAAACTCAATTAGCAGAATGACAGTGGTGTTGAGCAGACTTTCCTGTGAGATCTTCTGGCTATTGCCTATGTAGTAAATTAAACAGTGCTGGGCACAGGACCCGGATCTTCTTTATTGATAAATTTTTAGAATGGCCCCAGGAATGACTTTTACTTGGGTTAAATCTCCAAACTCTGTGCGTGGCTTGGGAGTTACTACAAAAGCATGCTAACTCCAGCAGGCAGCTTGGTGGCAATGTGGATTTGATAACATAGACTCATGTCATTTCATGCTAGCTGGTCTCAGCTTAGAGAGTTGTGTATTTAATTGCTATTACAGATGTAGCCATCAGTCCAGCCATGGCACATCAGAGGAAGTTCTGGCAGAGCTGTTGTCTCAGGCCTGAAACAGGTATGCAGGAAACTTACCAATGCCTGAGACCTGATGGTGAAGAAGCTTTCAAGTGTCTCGGTCTTTGGTTTATTGTGAATTTTGTTAGTGTCCCTCTATCTCTCATATATATATACCAATATGTAATATAAAATATGTAAAAAGTTACTTTAATTGTCATATGTATGTAAACATATATATGAAGACTTTTAAATAATATTTTTTTTCCCTTTTTCATACATCGTCCCCGGAATTCCCACATGCTTAAGAAAGTGGAAGAACCACAGTTAACATATATTTTTATTGTAGTTGTCCAAAGCCAAAACTAACTGAGCAGAGGAAAGCTTAATGGCCCTGGAGGGAGTCCTAGAATATTGTTTTATTTACATTGGAAAATAATCTTTGCTGCAGCCATGGAGTTTGCAGGCTGTGCTGCACAAACACGGGCAGCCCTGTGTGGTGATGAATATGTTCAGTTCAGCAAGATGGTAATGTTTCATAGACAATCTCTGGGGGATGTTGAAGCTGGTAATTTCAAGGGGTCAGGGTTTTTACTTAACCCCTTTGCCTGTTACTGAGAAATTGGCTGCTCTCTTCTTGATTTTAAGAGAAGATGACACACTAAAACCGTTTTGCACCACAAGCCATTCTGAGCTGAGTTCATTGCCAGCCAGACACAGACGTCGTGTGTAGGATGGAGTGCTTCAGGAGCGTAACTCCTGAAGAAACTCCTACGGCCGTGGAGTTGGAAATGGTAACAGGCTGCTTGCTATCGGCAGACGTGCAGTGGTTGGGATGCAGCTACTTGACACAGAAGGTCTTTCTCTTGGAAATGTTATGCATCCCTTGCATCTCCTTTTAGTCTGATTACCATATTGGTTGAGCTGCTCCAGGAGTCCTCAGACAGCATGTATCCTGCTGTAAATTACTTGCTGTGATGTAAATGAGAATTTTGTTTAATCTCTCTTTTGGATTAGGAAGGGATGACTCAGACCCCAAACTACGTTTTGTAGTTTTTACTACAGCAGCACAACCTGTATGAATGCCTGATCCTAATCCTTCACAGAATGATCATTAATCAAAAATGCATCAGTCACTACAGGTTTTGAAAGTCTGTTTATGTAGTTTTTTGGTGTCAGGTGAAAAATCCAGATCCTCTCACTCACATAAGCTCCTGCATTCAGAGATACCTTAATAGGTGTCTCCCACTGATTCCCATCATCTGCCATAAACCCAGTTGTCTCATGATTTCTCTGCCTGAATACCAGGGTGTGTCTTGATCCAGAGTCTTCAGTTTTCTTTGGGCTATTACTGGCTTCAGGACCATTCACAACAGCTGTATGGCAGATTGCTTGGACACCACTCCAGCTAAAGCAGTATTGGCTGCAAATTCTTACATTCCCCTTAATCTGTGTCATTTTAGTTTGCTAAAAATCATCAGGACCTCTCTATAACCTATGCTCTATTTTCAAGCCCTCCAATCCCAGCATTTAAGTGTGTTTAGGTACTATGAGTGTGTTTCATCTCCTCACTTGGCTACACAGAAGTGAGTCATCCAGGCTTAGGTAGTAGTTAGGCTCCCTCTATAGTCAGTATCAGATACTTACCTTAGAAGGAGATACATCTTACGGATGTACCTGTCTACTACCTAGATGAGATGCCTGTATGACTACCGTAGATTTAACAGAGGAAGAAGAGGCATCTAACTCTTAATCTACTAGTAGATTAAAAGCATACAATATTAAGATATTAAACATATGTTACAGCTGGCAAAATCCTAGGAGATGCTTGATCCTCTTGACTTCTTTAGGATAGGTAGCAAAAATACATTTCTGTTGTACATCATTTCTGTAGCTGAGCTCCTTAAAGAAATTCTGAAAATGAGCTTTTCTTTTTGAGGTTTGTTTTCATTTTTCAGATGGCATTATTTATTGTTGATACAGGAGAACTGCGCATTGGCTAAAGTCTGACTGTAGGTTTGTGAACAGCCAAGTTACAGCCCAGATCTCCCTCCAACTCTCTTGGTCAGTAGCACAGTCACCCAGATCTACAGGCAGATGCTGGGTAGCTGTGACCACATCACAAGCTGGTGTACCACATGCCAGAGCAGGCAGTGGGAGTGGGAAGCAGAGGTTGTAGACCCTCAGACATGAGCTGGGAACAGATGAATTCAAGGGACCAATTTCAGAAAAACAACGTATTCCAAGAACTGGTTTTATAAGACCTTTACTGAAATTACTGTGAATGAAACTAATTGACACAACGCAAATATTGCAGGGAATAAATACCTAAGCAATATAATTTCTTAAAATAAACAGAAAAAATAGACTTAATATTGAAATTCCTGGATGTGTTAAAAAAATAAGCAAACTCGTACCACGGGGGCCTTAAATATGAAATTGATGGGAAGGGAGGGTCTATTGCATCTCCAGGTGGGAAGCTAGGCATGAACATCAGATGGAAAAATAGCACCTTTTCTTATCTAATCTCTAATGTCAGTTTCCTTCTATAAAATATGGCAAGTCCATGTACTTAACTTATCAAACACTTTACAGGCATACTTGGTCAAGCCTTTATCCTTAGTTTTTTATTTAGGGTTACCTTAGCAGGTCTGATCTTGTTCTTTGGTTAGTTCAAGTTGTATAATTAATTCCTTCTGTCCCTTCTGACTTGTGTCTGTTCCTTCTGAATCTTCGTCCATTGACATCTCTTTTTGGCCTTAGACTAAAAGCCTTAATTTATACAGCATTTGACAAAACATTTCCAGAAGTCTGTTAGCATTATTATCTTGCTCTCCAGTGAACTTGGTACTTGTTTGTACAGCACGTACTGCATAAAGTCTAAAAGGTGTTGAATATAAAGGCCCCTTGGTTTCCAGAACAAATCTTTATCTGTGCATCTAATAAGAGGTGTCTCTCTTCCTCCGGGCTGGTAAAAACTGAATTGCCATAGAGATCATTGAAGACTATTCATTTTTGTGGGTGCATCTTTCGTAGCTGTGCTTGTAAATCTGGCTTATCCAAGGAAGGAAAGCAGTATGAAGAGCAGAGATGAATACAAATATTAATGTTCCCACTGACTGTTTAGAAGCCATAGTGTTCCGTAGCATTTGGAAGAAGTTTCCTGTGTGTCTGTATAGTACAAACTGGAGATTTTAAAATAGAATTTTTGTGAATGCTGAAAGAAATTGCTGTAATCTTTTAAAGTATTTTGAAAACACAATATTGGGATCTAATTTGTGCCTCTCAGAACAAGAATTTATTTAACTCTGGCTCAACCAAAACATTTATGAAAAAGTTCTCTTGCTAATCCAGCTCTTCCAATTCACATCAGCATTGGTTACACTGTGATGTTTGATACACCTGCACCAACTTTAGACCTGCGCAAGGAGCTAAGTAAATACAGGTGGCCAGACACAGCTTTGCTACTGAGATTTTGTTGCCAGCTATAGCCACGGTGTAAATTCAAGTCCAGCCCAAGGATAATTTCATAAGATGCAGTTAGTTCAGCAAAGGCCACCTGGGAGCAAAGGAGAGATTGATGTTTAAGGAACAGAGCTGACACAACAGCTATAATACACTCCCTAGTAACTGAACTGGAAACACTGTCCTCTACTTTTACGATTTACAGAAGTTTAACCTGCCTTTACTTGATAACCCTTTTGACTGGCATGGTTAATCTGTTTAGTCTCCACAGCCAGCTGAACACAGCCTCCTGCCTGAGCGACCAGTTGCCCATTGATTAGAGGATGACTTTTATCCAGGTTCAATCCTATTCCTGTAGGTCCTGTAGCAAGCTTGACTGTGTGTGAATATATGTGTGAACGTATATACGCATCTGCTTTTAGTGAAGACATCCTTTAAAATCCCTGCAGAAGTAGAAGTCAGCCTTGGTTTTGAATACTGTGAGGTTAAGCACCCTTCTCCTTCTCCCTTCCCCTCCCCCTGAAAAAACCTGTACATTCCTACATTACATCAGCATTTAGGATTCCTAGAATAATGAATAACAATTGTATAAGATTGTCTGAGTGCAGTTCATGCCAAATTTGTGCAACAATTAGAAATGCAAACCCAAATGTTTTCACATTTCTTGTATGAAAACAATGCTTTGCAAAAAAACCTCAAAAACCCAAGGCCCAAATACCTGATCCTGCTAAATTTTTAAGTACTTACTTAATCCCAGGCATGTGAATAAACCAGTTGGTTTTGGAAAATTCGTAAATGAACTATAAGGATTTGCTTAAACATTTTGCTGGAGGGATCACCAGGGATTGGCAAGACCAAGCCCTTTCTATTTCTCTATCAGGTCTCTCAGTGACGTTTTTAAGAGTAGCTCACTAAAATTTCATGTCAAAGCCCATGCAGAATGGACACAAATTTGCAGAGATTTTACATAGGGAAAATGTATGGTGAGGGTGCACAGAAATCTCTTAGTTTGCTGAGACACAATATCCTTTCAAAGTATTGAAACAAAATTATTTGATAGATGCAGGATCAATTTATTCAAAACATGGTAATCTGGCCAATCCAGAGATGTGGATATCCTTAAATAACCTTTGCCAGCACCCCCAACTGTTCTTTGAAAAAGCAGAGAAGTATGTCAGAGGCCTTAGTATTGCTCGTGTTGGGCCTCCTCCAAGATACCACTAATGGGTTTCTGAGTCAGTGGGGCCCCTGCTCCCTACAGGGTATCGTGAGAGTACAATGCACTCGGGCCTCCAAAGCCACTCTCTCAGGGAGGAACTGCATTTGTGGCAATCAGGATAGCAGAGGGAAAGACAAAATAAGTGGCCTAAGGAATTAATCTGTAAGAAAAGTCATAGTTCAGGCTTTTTTTTTTTTTTTCTTATAGCCAAGGAAAGGGAAGGAAGCAACATAAGTGTCCAAAGATATGGGCATAGGATGGTTCAACTATGCTGAGCCCTGATGTAGGAAGCAGTTTGAATTTGCTGATAATTCTCCACTATGTTAATTTCTATCAGAACACTGACCAGGATAAAATAATGACACAGATTCCTTAGTTGTTGCTGGGTTTTTTTTCCGTATGTCCTTCAACCAGTACAAGGGGTCCAGTCCCTGAAGTCAACTGGCATGTCAAATTCACAAGAACAATCCCTGACATTCCAAGAAATGTTGTTGCAAGGTTAACTCACTTTTTATTGTTTTGAAGAGAGACAGAGACTACAGTAAAAAAAAGTAGGCAAAAAACAAAAGCAGCAAATAATGGGCAGGCACAGATTTGCTTTACAAAGATTGATGCCACCAATTTAAAAAAAAAAAAAAAGAGTAAATCACACTGCTATATTCTGCCATCCCTCCAAATAGATAAAGAGGGAATAAAATCAGCTTATTTCCTGAAGGTTTTTAATACTCTACCTTTTTGATTAAGACCTCTGATTTTTGTCATGAAGTACATTTTTAACAGCAAAATGGAAAGAAGAAATACTGTGCTTAACCCAGGCTGGTACTGGTGCTACAGTCATACTGACCACGTGGTCATGGGTCTAACAAAGAAAGCTCCAAACACATTATGGGGTTATGTAAATCAAAAGTAGTATATTGTAGATGAACATGAAGTCTAAAGGCAATCTGCATCCTATTATTTAGCCCTATTTTACATGCTTAGTTCAAGTGAATTGCTGTTTATTTGTAATGTGCTATAAAAGGAGTATTACAAATGTCTATTACACTATATCAATTCAAAACATGTTGGAGTTCAGTAGCTTAGAGCATTTTCCAGATTAAGATGATAGTTAATTATATCAAGGAATATTGATAGAGAAGATAATGAAGAGAGACCAAATCTTGGCAGTCTTACTGTAGAGTGCTGCTCACAAAAGGAGTTTTATTTAGGTGACTCTCAGATTACAGAATCCAGTGTTTCCATGTGAGAAAAATGCATCTTAAGTTAAGGTTTGGTTGAGGAGACCATATTAAAATTAAATGATGGCAAATGCCAGCTGTCTGTGTTTCATACAAAGAAATCCTAGTAGCATAACCTTCCTGTAGGAAGAACATATAATATACCACAGAGGATTAAGTAAGAGAAACCTGAAATGAAAACAGAATTCCATGAATAGCCCCTTCAATCAGAGATTACAATAAAATGTCAACTGGCTTAATGGGGCAGGTCATCTACTGCTTCCAGCAAATGTCCTAATTCAATTTGTTGTCTACAGACGAGCATTCTTGTTCAGGGGTCACTACAGGAAACTGAAAACTCTACCTGAATTGTATTTCTATTACTTAATTATGCTCTTCTGGAAGGTGCATAGTTCTAAGTAAATATGTGGACTTCAGCACACAGCATTCGCATAAATCACCTCAAGCATATATGAGGAATGACTTAAAAGCACATAATCCCCTTCCCCCATAGCCTCATGTTTGATTTCCTAGTTAAAATTTGGAAAGTATTGAACACAGAATCTGCAAATATGAGCTGTGATTTAAAAATTGGTGGGGATCAGTTATGATTTTCTGCCTCTTCAGCTTTTTTCTGCAGATATTCAAGTGAAAGAGCTTTGCTAGAGCAAACAAGAATTATTAAATAGTGTATTTTGAATTGTCTAGTGAGTAACGGTACTGGGTTCAAACATTCCCCTGGCTGGCTTCCAATTTTGCATACTCAGCAAGTTTTAGGTCTTCTGGCTCTCAGCAACTTGGTCCAAGCCACCTAATTTCCCCCAGTCATTTCCAATTTTTTTTAACTGTTCCTGACAGCCCTGCTCCTGGCCTTTGGATCTTATCTGTTCAGGTTAAAACACATGCTGCCAGGATCCTAGGTGGTAAGGTGGTAAGTACACATATGCTAAGGTATAGGATAAGCTTATTTTTCCCTGTCTTTTAGACTGTTCTGAAGGTCACCTAAAGCCTGAATGTCACCTTGCTTCCTAGCAATATGGATGTGAAATACATTGGCCAATCGGTAAGACAAACATAAGCAAAAGTCTGGTTGCTTTTGCAAATCCAAAGCTCTTAGTACTTAGCTGCCTGATGGCTGTTTGAAAGTATAGTCAATAACTTGGCAGTCCCATTACCTGTAACGCTGTGAACCAGCAGCATGGAAAAAAAACATTTTCTCAATCTCTCCTTCACATTGCCTCTTCTTCAGCAGCTGTCCCCAGGCAACGTGCCTTAGAATATATCCTAGGGACCCATTTGTCTCTTGCAGTAGTGGATAATTTTTTAAGCCCCTGGAGAACAGGAGAAGAATCTGAATCCTGTATTTCTGCAGGACAGGACAGCTCAGCTGAAAGGTCCAGCAAACACCCAGTGATTAGCGCATGGAGGGGTGTGCTGGGGATAGGCGGGCCAGGGGTTCCCAAAGACAGGGATGGCAGTTGCCATCTGACAGCTGAGCAGATCAGCTGGAGAAATTGGAACCAGTCAGAGCTCAGGGAGGAGTTTATAAATTTGGGGGCTGACATCAGACTTACGGGCTGATTAATTGGGATGTAGCTGCTGAGGAAGTGATGCTCTAGTGGCTTTGGTGGCAGGCTGCTGATTTTTCAGTCCACTTGGAAAGCTGAGGAGGTAATTTGTGTTTGCTCAATGAGTCTTGCACCAGACAGCTGTTACCACTCTCCTCAAACTGGAGTATCCGAGTAGGTGTTTGGAGGCCCTGTTGTAGGAAGAGAAAGCTGGAAATGACCTGTTGGGCTAAGACTGCAGGTGCTGCCGTATGTGAACTCCTTCCTAAGCTCCCTCTACTTAGTCTTAAATGTAGGGAGTTTTTCTGCTTGTGCTCCTCTTGTTAGAAAGCTGCTTAATTGTTTCAGGGAGTGAGAGCAGAGGAAGGCACATCTGCAAGCTTGTGTGAGCATCAGCTTCTGCAGCTGCAAAGATGGGTATTGGAGTAGTATTGCCAAGCGACCAGCTTGCTCAAAATAAGCAAGATTACAATGGAAATGGAAATGTTTGCTATAATTATTATTTTCACTAATTTGTATGGTTCTTTTTCTGAAGGTGATGCCATTGTTCCTGCTGCTTCCAAGTAGGGATTTGCATGTCATACCTCTGGGGTTGCAATATCAGAAGGTGTTTCTTCTCTCTTCTGTAAATTTCAAATAATACAGTCCCATAGTCTTCTTCCTTCTTTTGTGTGGGTTCCCTGTGACAATTTAAATCAGACATTTTGTACTTGTTAAGTTTTCACTGAAACCAGTTTCAAATTAACTCAAAGCCTAAGGGTAAATATAAAAAAAAAAATTATGTTTAAAAACTTTTAAGAACCTTCATATCTATGGCTGTGTCTGAATGGTTGCAGGACACATGCCTGACTTCAGCTGAGCCCAGGCAGACACAGGACTGAGCCCCGGCTCTCTAATGGTTATTGGAAATATCAACCTCGACTGCGACTACACAATGATGTTTATGACTGTTTATTTTTCTAAAACAGCTGATAGTTCTGATGCATAGTTCTAACTGACCTAATTTTTCCAGCTTTAATAACTGGCTACTTTTAAACAAAATTAAATTATTAATTCATGGTTTAAATAAGTGGGCTTTGGAGTCCTGGTATGCTTCTGCTTAGCTTGGTGAATGCACATCTGTCTTTTTCCACTCATAATTCAAGAACCTTGAGGAAAAATGCTTGGATACCAAAAGGGAAACTTCTATTTTGCAAAGGCTCAATTTGGTTGAATTTGGATGGCTGAATAGGTACGTCCCCACTGGGAAACCACAGGTATTATCAGAGATCAAAAACAACCTTAACCACAGCAGCATCCATTAGCAATTCTGTAGCTGCTCTATAAAGGACTTTACAAGGCCAGCTAGCACATGGCATAGAGTCTTCTCCTGGTGGCTTGTCCTCTGCTGCCCTTTTTCTGTATTCCTCCCGAGCAAGCAGTGTGGTTGCTCCTTGGCTTCCTTGTGCAGCGTGTTTCCCCAGTGATGTGGAAGAGGGACTTATTCTCCAGCTTTTTTACCTCCTCCCTCCCACTAGAACTGATGGTACACAAAGCCCTGGTGACTGGGTTGTGTTGGCACTTCACAGAATCACAGAATCACTAAGATTGGA